>NC_143580.1:228026458-228177988 GCF_048544385.1 Mastigoproctus giganteus
GCATCCTTGGACTCAGGGGAAGTGTCCACGTGCTGGAAATGTGTAAATGTATCCCCAATTTACAAAGGATTACATGAGTAATTACAGACCAGTTAGTTTAACTTCTGTTCCAGGGAAAATAATGGAGTCACTAGTTAAAGATGCGTTCCCGGATCATCTAGACAAGACTGCAATAATAATTCAGATGCAGCATGGGTTTGTTAAGGGAAAGTCTTGTCTGACAAATTTGATTGGGTACCACAGTGTGGTTACAAAGGAACTGGATGCAAAAAATAATTTTGATATCATATACTTGGATTTCAGTGCTTTTGACACTGTTGTACTTGTAAGACTACTGTACAAATTGGAGCAGTATGGTATTAAGGGCAAGTTGCTACAAAGGATAAAAGAGTGGTTGAGTGGGAGAAGACAGAGTGGTAATCAATGGACGCTGCTCTTTGTGGACTAATGTTATTAGTGGAGTTCCCCAGGGTTCGGTGTTGAGCCCACTGTTTTGTATATTTATCAATGCTGTGTTGTCACAATTTATCAGTGTTGTTAATGACGGTAATGGCAGTGTGCTACTGCAACAGAATCTAGAAAAGTAGGGCAGATGGGCTGAGAAGTGGCAACTGAAGTTTAACATTTACAATTGCAAAGTACTGCAGATGGGTAGAAAGTACAGAGGAGGGCAACAAATAATGACATAAAAAGAAGAATTAACAATAAAATAGAATTAACAAGGAACTTGTATCTACACTCAGAATTGATAAATTAAAGAAACAAATGTGTTAAAAGTATTTGAAGGTAAAATAAAATAAACCATGATTCTGTTGAGCAACTAATATGCAAGTTGACAAGAAATTAAAGAAAGCGATTTTCTTGCTTGAGTTTTAGCATAGCTGGTAAGTACACAGTTACATGTACTGTGTGTTTAAATCCACTTTATGCCACAAAATATAATATTGTCATAGAATCTGTCTTGTAAGCTCTGAGGAAACTGTATAACATGCCATTCCAGATTATAAATAGAAAATTTATTTTATTATTGTTTTTATTTTATCCTTGAGCATCAGTGCAAGGAAAGTTTTTTGTACAAATCTTTGTTAATCTTTAGTATAACTGTATACACTTTGATCATTTGTGCTGAGGCATGGCATGAAGCAGTAATCAGCAAGCATAGCTCTTCCTACCCATTGCTAGTGATTAGCAGGGCTAATCTGCGGAATTTACCACTTATTTTTATTGGAATGTGTTTGCTAGGCTGCTAATTACTGCTCATTGTGTTAGAATGTGTTTGATAGGCTATTAGTTACTAATCTTTTTGGTGCTTTAGGATAGTGTAAAGTGTATTGATGTCAAACAGCACCACAGGGGTTTCCCCCATCTCCGTGTTGCTTTCATTGTAGGTGTACCAGTTCGCTGGGAAGGCCAGAGATATAAGGTGTGTGAATCATGTAGTTGTGTAATGTTGTGTACCGTTGTTCCTCTGGCCATTTAGCTGCTGAGGCCCAATGTTGCCCGCACTTAGCCCTGTGGAGGCAGACCAGATACTCAGTAGTCTAAGAATTTTACTCTGGCAGGTCCTTCCACCTAATTTCCTGAGATTTCAGTGGCTAGGACCTAAAAAATAAATCCACTAGGTTGGAGGCCGAAAGTCAATGGGTGAGGTTAAATTTTGATGTGTAGGGCATACACTAGTGTAAGGTAGAGTGGGGGAGGGAGACTGAAGGCTGGGGCAGAAAGTCAGAAGAATGGGGGTGATAGAGAAGATATCCCCAGATAGTGACAGTGGGGGCAGGCCCATGGCCCACTAGAAGGAAAAGGGGGCAACAAAGGGAGGGGGATTCAGAAGTCTGGCTCCTTCCCCCTGCCAGGGAAGGGGAATAAAGGTACTCAGAAAGGGAGCAGAGTACTGATTGCCTAATGTCACATAGGCAGCAAGGCTGCAGTTAGTTGAATCCAATGCATTTCCTTTCAGTCCGGTGAAGTTATTATCATGGTGTGGCCAGAGGTAGGACAATGACCTGTCCAGAAGGTCAGTCTGATCCCATTCCGCAAGTCAGTTCCAGACACTGGTCACTGTGGTGGATTGCTAATGATGCATGTGCAGCACAGCTGCTATTTAAGTCAGTTGTAGGAGTCCAATAGTTGGGTCAAGTTCGATAGAGCTTTCCTTTTTAGGAGTTCAGGGTCCATTCTGAGTTGTAGTCTAGTCCAAGGATTCCATCTTTCTTGGGAGAGTATCCTGTCCAAGTTGTTGGTTGGGTTTAGTCCGGTTTTTTTTGTCAGTTTTGGGGTTTGAGGTCTAATCCTGGTTGTAGGCATCGTCCAGAGCTGTAATCATTCTTAGAAGAATGTCCCATTCCAGTTAATAGTCATTGTCATTTTCTGTTAGAGAGTGGCGTGGAGAATGCATCAGGTTCCAGTCACTTGTTAGTTTGTCAGTGCATATCGTACTCCTCTTCTCGCAAAGCTGCCCTGGGCATATTTTGTGAGGTTTTTGTAATCATTGTGCGAGTCCAAGAGGTGATGCTCCTGGTCCTGTGGGACATATATCAATCTCATGTAGAATAATCCACGCTTCGTACCTTGGTGCTTTAGGATAGTGTGTTAGTTGTCTGAAGGCCCTGGGGGTTTCCCCCCTTTCTGCGTTGCTTTCATTGTGGGTGTACCAGTTCACTGGAAAGGCCAGAGATTTAAAAGTGTACGGATTTTGTATATGTGTAGTGTTATGTAACATATAGGAAAGTGCTTTAGGATAGTGTATTTATTCTGTTTTTTGCCTGAATCCCTTCTGAATATTGGCATAGTCTTTTTTTTTTTTTTTTTTCTAGACTTTTATTTTTGGCTAGTCAGAAATATTCCACTATTCAGGAGAGATTCAGGCAGAAAATGGAATGAACACTAACTTAAAGGGGTCATATACTAAAGGTTACGGAACCCCTTTAGGTTAGTGTTTTTTTTTTTTTTTCTCTTGAATAATTAAGATTATTGTTCATAACCTGACTTTTTTTCCTTAGACTTTCATTTTGCCCAGTACTATTGGTATCAGATCATGGCGGCTAATCAAAAAAGTCAGGTTATGTTATGCCACTATTCAGGAGGGTTTCAAGGATTCAGGGATGTGTTTGAAATAGATTAGAGTAAGAGAAATGTTAGAGCTTTCTGTTTTATAAAAATAAATACACTATAGGACCAAAAGTATTCAGACACCCTTCCACAAATACTCGTCAGAGTGTATTGTCTCAGTGGATGTGATCTTCCAGTATGGGATTGTTTCAGCTGGCTCAGACTTGATCTATTCATGATGTAGATCATGGTCAATTATGCACTATGATGCAAGGATCAGAGTCTGAATAAACTCCTCAACCCCGTGGAGTTGAGGAGTTCAGTGGAGTTGGAAAATACAGTGGGGCCTCGACTTCCGATGACATTGATATTCGATATTCTCAGAAACCGATTTCCCTTCCATACAATCTTTTATTTTATGGACTGATGATATTTGCAGGAACCGATGGCTTTCTGATATAACTGGAATGATGTGTTGGTGGAAATTTTCAGACCTGTTGTGCATGGAACATCATTTGTAAGATTATTCTCAACCGATTAGCGTCTTTGTTCAACACAACATTCCTGTGTGTTACAATACTTCAAACAGTTTCTCCATCTTCTATTTTATGTGCTTATCCAGTGCATAAGTAGAGTGTATTTTTGTTAATTATACGAAACCGGCCTTTTCTGGAAGCGAATTCCCAGGAGAACATACCTCACAAAGGATGAGGCTAGTTTACCTGGACGTAGCCTATGAAAGATAGGCTCACTTTTCCGTTGGGTGCCAATATCTCTGAATATTTTAAGCTGAAGCCTTGGTTGGTATATCACTCTAACATCCCCAGAGTATTTAAACAACAAAATGTCAACAAAGGCATGCCGGGAGTGTTTTGGCGCAGTAATAAGAAGGCCTGGGTTACAAGATATGTCTTCAATGAATGGGCACTTGAAGTTTTCTGTCCTTCAGTGAAGAGTTATCTCACAAAAAATAAGCTTCCTGTGAAGGCACTGCTCTTGCTGGCTAATGCGCCAGGCAATGATCCTGATCTTGTTCAATCTTGAGGCAAAATTTTACTTTGTTCAAGTCAAATTTTTGCCACCCATCACCACTCTGTTTCAACCAATGGACTAGCAAGTGATTGCAAACTTCAAGAAAATGTTTGTAAGTTGCTTTGTGGTGACCTCTGTTGAAAATGCTGTCACCCTCAAAGATTTTTGGAGGTCGAAGTTCAACATTCTAGACTGTGTGACATAGGTTCTTGGGATGATGCTTCCACCAGATGCTTAAATTCAGGCTGGAAAACCATCTGGCCTTTAATCATCCATAACTTTGATTTGAAGAGTATGATGCTTTAACAACTGATATTGTCACTCTTGGTAAATTACGCTTTCCTTATCGTGATCTTTAAACTCCATTTTTAGTTTAATCAATGATTTTTCACACTACTGTTTCATGATTCATATAACCACAATGGATTATTGAGGTGAGTGCCATCTCTTTATTAAGCTTTGACTGAATGCAATTTCTTGGTAAATCAATGGAGAGGTTGACGAAGAGGGTATGGAGGACCTTATTGATGCTAATTGGGTGTGATCTAACTTCAAAGGAGCTACAAGAGTTGGAGAAAATTATGAAGAATGACACTGGAGAGGAAGAGGACCCACAAAAAGTGTCAGCTGAAGAGTTGAAGACTGTCATTTCTTGTTGGGAGTATTTAAGAGAAGTGGTAAAAAAACACCCCAACATTGAAAACACTGAACTCGTGATGTCCAAAATGGAAGACAAAGTAATTCCTTACTTTGTTCAAGTCAAATTTTTGCCACCCAACACTACTCCTCTGCTTCAGCCAATGGATCAGCAAGTGATTGCAAACTTCAAGAAAATCTATACCAAGAAAATGTTTGTAAGTTGCTTTGTGGCAACCTCTGTTGAAAATGCTGTCACCCTCAAAGATTTTTGGAGGTCGAAGTTCAACATTCTAGACTGTGTGAGGCTGATCATAAGTTCTTGGGATAATGCTTCCACCAGATGCTTAAATTCAGGCTGGAAAAACATCTGGCCTTTAATCATCCATAACTTTGACTGATTTGAAGAGGATGGTGCTTTGACAAATGATTTTGTCACTGTTGGTAAATCAATGTAGAGGTTGACAAAGAGGGTGTGGAGGATCTTATTGATGCTCATGGGTGTGAGCTAACGACAGAGGAGCTATAGGAGTTGGAGTAAATTATGAAGAGTGACACTGGAGAGGAAGAAGAGGACACCCAAAGTGTCAGCTGAAGAGTTGGACTCATTTCTTGTTGGGAGCGTTTAAGAGAAGTGGTAAGAAAACACCCCAACATTGAAAACACTGAATTCATGATGTGCAAAATGGTAGACAAGTCATTTCTTACTTCAGGAGGCTACAAAAAAGTTGTAAAAGACAGTCAACTTTGGACAGTTTCTTTGCCAGTAGCAGCAAAACACAAAAGACTGAAAAGACACATGACGTCTGATCTAATCCCACCACCACTATGTCACCATTGATTTCATCAGCCCTGCACATCACTAAGTTAAATACTAATTTATTGTTTGGTTTTTATTTTAAGATGTTTCATAACTATTTATTAAATAATCTTTATAAAACAGTCATTTTTAATGTAAAAATCAAGAATAACGTAAGAAATACCTATTTTATGTGTTGTTGGGGTTGCCTGCCAAGAGTTTGGAACGAATTACAGGAAATCAATGTATTATTGGTTTCAACTATGATATTTTCAACATACAGTGGGTTTTGTGGATCAAATTACCATTGGATGTTGGGGCCCCACTGTCCTCAATTCCATTGAACATCTGTGGGATGAAATAGAGTGTTGTATTATGCTGCAGTTGAAATAGCCTTCTTCAACACAAGCTCTGGCAGGTGCTTTACAGGAGAAATGAAGGCAAATTCTGGCAAACAGTTACCAGAAGCTGATTAAATATTGTCCAGGAGTTGAAATAGCCTTCTTCAAAATAAACTTTGGCAAGTGCTTTACAGGAAAAATGAAAACAAATTCTGGCAAACAATTACCAGAAGTTGATTAAATATTGTCCAGGAGGGTTGAATTGTTGCCTTTCTATGTAGTTTGTCCTTGTTTTATTTAAGATACTATTAACTTCCACAACAACAGACAGAAGTTTGTTCCAGCAATCAACCAGCTGCTGGCTAAAGGCAAACTTCTGCACACATGTTCTGCAACTATCCTTCCTCAATTTGAATTTGTGCCCCCTCGTGTGTAATCTGAGCAAGAAGAAGAATCCCATCAACATTGAGCTTGCTCAATCCTTTCAAAGCCCTTAAATACCTCAATCAGATCACCTCTTAGATGCCTGGTCTCCAAATGGTGTGATTTGCAGAACTGAACCCTTTCTTGGTAAGAGCACCCATTTATTCCCCTCACCAATCTCGTTGCCTTTGTACTTGTTGCAGCAGCTCTACATCCTTACAAAAATGAAGCCTCCAGACCTGTATGCAGTACTCAAGATGTGGCCTGCCATTGCCTTATACAATGGGATAATCACCTCCTTATTCCTGCTAGCAAAATTCCTATATATATCATTTAAAAAATCCCATTAGCTTCCCTGGCAGCATGTCTGTACTACTCATAGAATTTCATATCTGACTGCATAATAACCTCCAGATCTTTTTCGTTTTCCACTAGTTGAGTGTGGTAACACACAGTTGATAAGGTAATGGAAGTTGAAGTTTAACATTGACATATGCAGTACCCTGCATATGTTAATGTTAAACTTCAACTTCCATTTCACAGTCCATCGACCCAATTTTCCTAGATCTTGTTGCAGTAACCGTGACTACTGTCATTAACCACTCTTCCTATCATCTGTAAACTTAGACATTAAGCCTGATATACCCTTATCAGTATCATTTATAAATTTTGAAACCAACAATGGGACCATCACTGAACCCTGTGGGACTCCACTAATAATAGCAGTCTACAAAGAGCAGTGCCTATTGATAATACTCTGTCTCAATTATCACAAAATTACTTGGCTATCTTCTGTTAGAGTTTGATGAACTTCTACCATCTACTTCCTTAAAGAATTTCTCATATGGAAATGTAGATGCAAATTACCCATTCAGTTTTTGAGTAACTTGAGCAGGAACATCAATAGATAAACCATTGACATCAAGTGGATCAATATGATTAAACCCCTTACTTGTATTTTTTACCTAAATAACAAAGTTTTTGGTCCTTTTCTTGCCATTCTTTCCCAGAGATTTCTCGTAATCTGCCTTGTCTTGCCCAACCTCCTTCGTGACTTGATTGCAGGCTAGATTATATCTACTCATGAGCTTCTGTATTGCCTGATAATTTTATATGCATCCCATGCACTTTTCTTCTCTGCCACATGTCTCGATAATTCATCTGACATCCATTTAGGTCTAAGCCTTGAACATTATAGTATTTCTTTGTTGGTATGAAATGCCTAATAGCTTCTATGATTCTTTCCCTGAATGCTTCCCATTTACAATTTGCTGTCAGTAACATCATCATTTGGTTCCACTGCAAAGAAGTTAAAATGTGTCTGAGACCACTATAATCACCCTTATGAAAAGCAAAAGCCTTTATTTTTATTTTTACCCTTGACAGTAGTTATGTCTGTAATTAAATTCCACATTAGTACACTGTGATCGCTGTCATCCAGTGGGTATTTACTTGCATATTCATCATGCATGAAGAATCACTGCTGACAAACAGTCCTCCAATAAATCCATAAAGGTTTTGCTAGTGTGTGAGTAACAATTCTCAAGTTCAAGTAAACATCTAGAAAGTTAAAATCCCCCATTATAAGACATTGTGATTTACTGGTCCTCTATTTCTCTGTATAGCTGTTTAATATACTAATCACAGTCATTAGGCCTATAATGCACTCCTACTCTCAATTTTATTTTCCCAGTGCTTATACCACACCAAACTGACTCAGCTTTGCACTGGTAACCCATGTCCACTGGATGCACTGGCTTAGATTTAATATGCTTCTTAACATAATCCTCTCCACTCCTCCTCTGTCTGCCTTTACTGTATACATTGCACTCCCCATATTCAAATTTAGCATTGTTTATTTCTGAGTGACATGTCTCCGTTATCCCTACAATGGCTGCATTTGATGATTTAATCAGTACTTCAAATTCATCAAATTTATTTACAATATACATGCATTAATATACATGCAAGTATACATGCACATGTCCTCACTCTTAGTTACCTTAACACAGCCCATCAGAGCCATACCGAGGGTGAGGCGAACAAGGCTCTTGCCTCAGGTTAAAAGCTGAAAGGGGTGCCAAAAGAAAGATTAAATAATTGCCAACATTTTCGATTTTATGTTTTGATTATTCCAGTCTGTTTATCATCTAGCTTTTGCAAGACGAAAATCTTTGTCATACCACTGTACAGATACTGAGCTCTGCGTGCCAGTGCTATCTGGGGTGCCACCATGGTTGTTGACCCACTGGTTGTCATTTTTATAACCTCAATTTTAATTTTTTATTAAAACCTGTACCAGAAATGTATTTAAAAAAAAAAATCGAAAACACACCCTACTATTTCAGAGCAGGGCGCAATTTTTCATTCTTGCCTCAGGTACCAAATTGCCCTGGCACAGCCCTGCAGCCCATGATGACCCAGCAGGGCCTAAAATCTCCAACACCTTGCTTTCCAAGCCATTGCATTTTCCAGTAAAAGCAGTAGAAACTAGAATAACTTTTATATCTGCCTGTGGCTCTAGTTAATATACTGGTCTGTGTATCCCTCCATGCTAGCAGTTTTCCAATCCTCTTATCACTGCCTCGATGGCAACAGGAAATATTCCTGCACCCCTTCTATTTAAGTGTATTCCATCCATTTAAAAACAGTCTCTCCTGTTAACAAGCACGGACCACGCTGTGAAAAATTCTACCCCATGAACCGTGCACATTCTCTCCATGGTCGAATTGATTGGCAAGACTCTTCAACTTTTACTCGCTTCTATCATGTCTGGGCAGAATTGCAGACACTTTCAAATTCATTCCTAACGTGACTTTTTCCCAACATTTTCCTGTACTTGTTAAGTAAGTCCTCAGATCTCCTACTCTTAATATCATTAGTGCCAATGTGTAATTCAGTATCATCACCTTTTGTGCCCTTAAAAGATATCTACACTACAATGTCATCTACTATTGCCCCTGTCAGACATACCCAGGTCCTATTCCACCTATCCTTCTTGCACAACATATTTCCTGTTTCCCTGATAGTAGTCACCCACAATAACCACAACCTATGGGACCAGCACATTCTGCTTTGGAGATTGCCTCTGTGTTGCCTGATGCACAAGTGTAAGCTCTACTATTCCACTGCACTACTAGTTATGTCCTACAATATTTTCACCAAAACACTGATACAAATAATAAGTCATAACTACAAAATAACTAGCTAATTTTAAAAATAAGCTAATGTGTTGAGTTGGCCAGCTGAGAGCTTGATGGAGCATCCCATTTTAATTCCTTCCAGGGCATCTACCCTACTCCTTAATCACTCATAAACATCCATCATTATGCTGAGTTGGCACCTAATTTCTTCATACTCTCTGTGCTGAACACACAAAGACATCCCCTTGGCTGTATCTTGTTCTGTTCTAGAAAGTCCACAAATGTTGCAGAAGTTGCACATTTCATTAGGCCATGATTCATAGGAGAATTACCCCCTTTTGTCTGCCCTCAGCCGCAGTGCTCCTGCTACTTTGTGCCCATTTCTTTGCTGCTCTAGACTGGGGCATGATTTCCATTTAAATACAATTTAATTGATTAACAATGAAAATTAATAAAATTAATCAGTTTAATTGATTAATTGACATTATTACACTAAGCTAAGAGATTCCTAAATGCAGTGACATATTATGCTATCAAGTTTTATGTTGAACCGTATGCTCTCAAGATATACATCATACTATACTGTTATCTCAGTTTTAAATTAGCTATATCCTTACTAAAAAGTAAATTTTCTAAGCTAAAAACAAAAAAAAAAATATGCCTAACAACTGATTAGAACCTTCGAGCTACTTATTTATCACAATTAAAACCCTACTATTTCACTGCACTACTAGTTATGTCCTACAATATTTTCACCAAAACACTGATAAAAATAAGCTAACAAACATGACTAAGATTATTAAACTGTTTATCAAACACAATTTAATATGCTAATTAATCAAAAAGATGGTAAAAATATCCAAAAAACTTATCTGTTCCCATGGATAAGTTTTTTGATAATTTAGAGCTCTCAATGTCAAAATTTGTCAAAATTTTGACATTGAGAGCTCTAAAGGTGATCTGACTGAGGTGTTTAAGGCTCTGAATGGATCAAGCAAGCTCAGTGCGGATGGGATTCTTCCTCTTGTTCAGACTACACACACATGAGGGGACACAAATTCATATTGAAGAAGGACAGTTGCAGAATTGTATGTGGAAGTTTGCCTTTAGCCAGCAGTTGGTTGATTGCTGGAACAAACTTCCATCTGTTGTTGTGGAAGTTGATAGCTTTAATAAATTCAATGAAGAACTAGACATACTATTGGAGGGGATGGATAGGCTAAATGGGAAGTTTTTTTTGGGTGATGCTGTATGAGCTTACTTTCTTGCATCATTTGCCACTGCTAATGCTGAATAACAAAGAATCATACTTATTGTGATTGTGGATATATTTTAATGAATTTCTGATTCTGTGATTTTCTGATTTTAGAAACTTAAGGAACTAGGAGGTAATAAGTTTTCACAGTCCACTAATAGCCAAGTCAAGCCCCATGATGACAACATGTTTTGTGATGTAGATGGTAGCAGTGCTGCAGAAGTACCCACATCAAAGCGTCTTCATACCACACCTTGCATTTCTTGTCTAGGATTGCTTGAAAGTAGCTGTGATACTGTAGTTAGCAAAGTAAGATTCATTCATAACTGTTGATTATTTAAACAGAATTTTCAAAATCAGTTTTGTTGCACATTTTTCAGTGATCATTAAGAAATGCTTGAAACATTAAAAATAATGATTCCTATAAAATATTAGCCTAGAAAAAAAAAAAAAAAGAGTTGCCCTAAATAATAAATAATGGTTTTCCTTGATAGTTGTTTTACCACTTGTCAATTATATGGAAATTTCTGGGTTTTATTCCCATTGGATACTTTGGAAATTCTTAAAAAGCCTCTTTATTCAATGCTATAGCTATCCACATTTTATTCACATTTTTCAGCCTAAAGAACATGCAAATCAGCTGGTCAACACGCACACATGTGCACACACACACACACACGCACGCACGCACGCACGCACACACACACACACACACACACACACACACACACAGTTGTAATACGCGATCGCATTTAGTAAAAGTAGTTTCTTGTATTTTGCAACTCAGTTGCATTCTCCTTATATTTTTACTAATGCTATTTTTGCATTCTCCTTATAATTATTACTAATAATTTTTGATAAAAACCCTTAAAAACAAAAGGAAATTTTCCATACAATGATAGGATTTTTGTCAGAAGGGAGAGAATTAAATACAAAAAAAAAAAAAAAAAAAAAAAAAGACCACCACATGAATCTGTTATTTCAGAATTTGTTTATATTGGGTTTTTTATTCGAATCTCATTTTACAATAACATTTGTGAATTATATTTGCATATCATAGTGAAATGAGTGTCTTTGGTATGAATTTTTTTTGCAATAGACTAGTAATCTTATGAAAATGGAATGATATTCATAATGATACATTTATTTCTTAATAAAAACTTAAAACCACACTCAAAGTTATTTTTTTTGATTCACAATGTGGCCATATGTGAATTTTTTAAAATAATTTTTTCTTTATTAATTAGCACTACCTTTTTGTAATTTCTTTCTTTACATCATCATCTGCATTCTTTTTGAAAAAATGATTATCTGCGAGGCTCTGAAAAAACACCTTCATTAAAGAAGCCACTATAATTAAAAATAAACCAATGAAAAATAGTTTCTCTAAATGTTTGCTTTCCTGTGGATAGTGCTATTTGCTGTCCATGAGAATATAAAAGTGGAATATCAGGTTTATTAGTATTAATATTAACCATATAAGTATATTAACCATATAACAATGCAAGTAAGCTGCAAGCTTTTGCTCCTTCAGCCAAAAAAAAAATATGTAAAAGTAAATAAGAAGATAGACAAATTATGAATTTCCCTCCTCACTTCGGTAACTAGCCAGTAGTGCTTCGAATTTCTTTAAACTGTCAACCATAACTACCTGCAGAGGAATCTTGTTCCAGTAATCCACAAAGGCGTCTCCGTAGCCAGGTGGGAAGGAGCAGCAGTACGTAGCATACACTTCTTGATTAGACCGGGGTTCAAGCCCGTCACCACCAAATACGGAGGATGCGGAAAGGTCAAGGGAATGACCACCGCATATTCCCGGAGCAATATGGCCTTAGTTGCTAATGCTCCTAAAAACCAAATCACAAAACAAACAAGTAATCCACAACTTGCTGGCTAAAAAAAAACGTTCTACAATCTAGTTTAAACCTCTTCCTCTGTAATATGATTTATGCCCCATAGTTTTGAAATTCTTTATAATAGTGAAAATTTCACCTTCATTTATTTTACTAGCCCCTCTCATAGCCTTATGAACCTCAATCAGGTCCCTTCAAAGGTGACTGGTTGCCATGCTTTGTAGTCCACACATTGGAAGTCTTTCCTCGTAATGTCATCCTTTTGCAGATCTCATTATGTGAGTTGTCCAATGAGGTTTGGACACAGTATTCCAAGAGCAGTCTAACAATTGCCTTATACAGTGGGATTATGACTTCCCTATCACTACAGGATGTTGTTGTTTGATAAATCATTGATAGGACACCATGGTCTTTCCTGGCTGCCTGTTTATACTTCTCAGAGAACTTTATCTGCCTTTCTTCCTCTTCTCTTAAAAACAGTAGAGGAAGAATGGGATTTTTACATTTATTTTGGGGTTCCTATTTCCCAAATACAAGACCGTGACATTTTACTGCATTAAAATATAGCTCCCATATTTCTGACCATTTCTGAAGCCTGTTCAAGTTATCCTAAAGGAGCACTGCTTGGTACTGATTATTAAAAACCCTCCCAATGTTTATGTCATCTGCAAATTTTGACATTGTGCCCTCTACCCCTTTGTCAGTATCTAAAATCAGAAACAAGAATGGTTGAAGAACCAATCCTTGGGAGACCCCACTTCTGATGTTACACCAATCTGAAGAATATCCATTAATCATAATCCTCTGTCCTGCAGAAGATTAAGATTATTGTCCTGCAATCCATCTTAAAATCTTGTGAGGAATTCCACCATGTTCAGGCTTATACAGTAACCTTGCATGAGGGATTGAGTGAAATGCCTTGTTAGAATCCAAATAAACTATATCAGTATTGTTCTTTACAACCAGCTCATGAGTAATTGTATCAAAATAGTTTACCAGGTTAGTTAACACTTTTGTTGCCAACTTTTCCACCAACCTTTTTGATCTGAGATTGAAACCATGGGATTGAGTCAATCTGCATTGCAGAGAATAGAGACATTTTTTGGCTTTCTTCTCACTATGGCTGGATTAATTAGCCTCTGGCAAAGTTTGTTTGGTAGAAATATCCAGTTTTACTTCTGTCAAACTGGATGAAAAAGTTCTAAACGTAGGATGGTTTTCTCTCCAAGTGGATTAAAATCCCAATGCTCCATATTTGTGGAAGGAAGCAGTGAGCATATTAAACGTGATTTTCCCTTAATAAAACCATGTTGTGTCCGTCAGCATGTCATATCTATCTAAATGTCTGATTGCACTCTTAATCATTGCCTCCAAGATTTTTCCTACCATCAAAGTGAGACTGACTAGTCTGGTTACTGACTTCACTCTTAGAACTACCTTTATGTATTGGAATATGCTGGCACTTCTCCAATTTTCATGTGATACTCATATATGATATCACATATACATACTCAAGCATATCATAACTGTTTCATGAGAAACAGTTGTTATGATATGCCTGAGTATGTTATTGCATGTGTATCACATGATATTACACATGCAATAGAAACCACCTCCAGTTTCTTGAAACACCCCCATCACAATTAGCTGCCAAATAATGATGGCATTATTGAAAAATGTTAAAGCTGGCCAGAAATAGGGTTGTCATAACTTTTGACTATATTTTTCTCTGTCCAAGACCTGTATTATATTCTTATAAAAACAATTATAAAATAATCCCTAGTAAGGGCATAATAGAGAGGTCATAATCGATATAATTTGATTATAGCAAATCATTCTCTTATATAATTCAAATAATATAATCATATTATATAATTTGAATGATTAGCAGTTAGTAACTACTAATTCAATTATTTCAGATATTGAAATCTCTCGATTACTAATTATTCAATTATGGCCATCACTAGTAAACCCTTCCTTTAACAGATCTCAATTAAGTGGACTTTGGAAATATTTTATATGATTTATTTTGTTCTTTGCAGTTAATTTGTTGTTGGATACCATCTGTTTAGTGTATTGTTGTTTTAGAGCAGCTTTAAACAATCAATTAACACTGATATCTATAGTTTCAGAAATGATTTTAGTTCCCCAGATATCGTTAATTGGGATATACATTTTCAATAGACTTTTAACTTTTACCTACTGGTATGTGTGCAAAACTTCAAAGGTTCTGAGTTGTTTCTATCAAACACATTTTATCTAGTCTTCATGGGAATGATCCATCAAGGTTGATCTTGTGCTCCCACAGTTATATCTTGAATGCTTCAGACACTGTTTTTTTTTTTTTTTTTTTATTTGAAATACATTAGAGCCTCAAAAATCTGGAAAGTTTTGAATATTTCTCTGAGGGTAATTGAGTGTACAAGGGCAGAGGGAAACAGGCTGGCTGGACTTTAAAAAGGTGCCACCAAGTGGCAAATATGAATTACACTCCTTTAATAATTTTCAAATGCCAATTTTTTTTGTTTTTCATATTTCCTAGACTGTTGTGTCATTGTTATTGTGTATTTGCAATGTATAAAATTATTCATTTTGCAAGACATTCAATGCTAGTTCACAGTATAGTACAGTAGTATATATCTAATTTTTAAGGCAATTCAATTGCTGAAATCATATTGCTCTGTTTATACCCTGTATTAAGAAATATTGGACAATCACAACACCTATATTTGAACTAACACCCTTTATTTCTTAGCCAAGTGCATTATGCACTAGACCAATCTGGCATTACAGGTTAACATTTTGGCTTAAATCTGATGACTATCATTCTGTGGAGGTTATAGAAATCATATTATCTAATAAAAATAACAAATTACCCCTGAGTACTTAGGCTATATACATAAACAAAAAAACACAGAATTTTCAGAAATCCAGGACATGCTATGTCCCTGAAGATTTCATGTTTCTTCTGTAATTTACAGTGATAGTTTTATGTTTTCAGTTATTACACATTATCCAACGCCATTAGTTTTCACTGACACCTGGTTTTCATGAACACTTTTTTTTTTTTTTTACCTTTTGTTATTGGTATAGTTGTCCAGTGGTGAAGCATAACTCTTTCTATAAGATGTTCACTGGGATTTAAATATAAAATTTTCAGTAAAAAAATATAAATATGGTATCTGGATAAGTTTACTATTATATGTGTGTCTTGTAGTCTTTAATTATAAATTAATGCATAACTAGTGTAAAGTAACAATAATTCCAATGGAAATTGGGGAGCTCAAGAAAAACGTGACATTTATCTAAATTAGCAAATCCCACTATTCTACAATACAGCAAAACTGGGGAAAACTGATGAATGAGATTGCTTTGTAAAATACAAATTTTTGCCCTGAGCTCTGTGACAAAACTATTTATAGAAAGTTTTCTGTTGCTTAGTGATAACAACAGTAATTACAAATTATGGAAGCTTTTGATTTAATTTCCTTGATTAGTTCCCCTTAATTAGTAAAGTAAAATCCTAATATAGTTGTAGAAGAATGTTATGTGGTGGTTTTCCATAGAATCCAGATTTCTATAATTATCACTCTTATATCACATGAATATTGAGATCTTTTTATTTAGCTGTTAACTAAATAATGACTGCTAAATTTGGTCAATCTGCCAACCTGCACTGGACCTGCAGTGGATTGAAAATGGATGCAGTTTACCTTTCTTTTTTTTTTTTATGTTCAAATTGGTACAACCTACCAGTATATTGTCGTTTCCCCATCTGTTAAAAAAAAAAAAAGCTGCTACTACTACTACAGATGATGTAGTCTGTGAGATAATAAATTAATTTACGTGGTTACTTAATTTTTTTTTCTTTTGTCGTTTCCTCATCTGTTAAAAAAAAAAAAAAAAAGCTGCTACTACTACAGATGATGTAGTCTGTGAGATAATAAATTCATTTACGTGGTTACTTAATTTTTTTTTTCTTTTTTTAGCAGGGGAATAAAAAATTACAATTGAAGAAACAACTTTATTGCAATCCATACATATTTGATTGCACTAAAATTGAATTTTCATATTTATGTGTGAAAAAAAAATTAAATATTAATATGTACAAAATAAACAAGGCATATTTACTCTATGTATCAGTTATTAAAATTTTATGTGTTACAATATTTTTTATAAATAAAATATGCTGTTTTGTATGTTGATTTTAAAGATGAAATGCATCCAGATTTATTTGAACAAATAATAATTTTGAAATGAGTTTCAGTGATATTCATATATAAAATATTTATATAAAACAAAATTTTGGTACAACAAAATGATTTGCGCACTCTCAAGAAGTTAACTGTAATGAGATTTTATTGTATATGATATTTGATTTGCTAACAGTTTTTCTTTTACATTTCAAGATATTGGGAACCATTCAACAGAGTGGATTTCAGTTTTCAGATTTTATCCTTCAGCTATCCATTCCTGTAACAGTAGACCTCAGGCAGGTATGTATATTTAAAGTAAGGCTTTAAAACGTTTTCTTTTGTGCTACCTGTTATTAACAGCAATAATGTTATCATTATAGTAACATAAGTATAACAACAAAGGAGACAGTTATACAAAGTTAAGAAAGCTAATTTGAAGTGCCAATGTACCATGAGAAGGAAATTAACTTGGAAATTAAATTGGTTACTTCAAATGATGACATTGACGAAGATATACACTGAGTGATCACCGATGAGTGATCACCGAATTATGACCACCTACCTAATACTTTGTAGGTCCTCCATTTGCCCTCAGTATAGCAGCTATTCGACGTGGCATTGATTCAACAAGATGTCGGAAGCATTCGGGAGGTATGGCCAACCAAATTGTGTGTAAAACTATGTGGTCAGCAATGCAGGTATGGAGGTGATTGGTGTATCCAGATGCCTGATATGCTTTTCCATAGTGTCCCACAAATGCTCTATGGGATTGATATTGGCGAAGTTCAGAGGCCAATCAATATGCTGGAAGTCAGAACTGTGTTCCTCAAACCATTCCTGTACATAAAGTGCTCAATGGCTCATTGCATTGTCATCTTGGAAGACACCATCGCCATTCGGGAAAAAGTGTAACATAGCGAGGTGTACACAGTTGGCAAGCAGTTGATGATAGTGGAGACCACCGATACGTTGTTCCACATGCACCAGGGGGTCCAGGTTCCTGCCAGAGGAACATGCCCCACACCATACAACTGCCTCCATCAGCCTGCACTTTTGATACCATGCATGATGGATGAGAACCTCATATTGTTGGTGCCAAACCCAAACACGACCATCAACGGTGTGGAGTAAATAACATGACTCATCCAACCAGCACACCTTCTTCCAGTGTTCTAACATCCAACTTGCATGCTCTTTGTACCAGGCGAGTCTTTTATACCGATGAACCTTGGTTAGGAGAGGATACCGTAGGGGTCATCTGCTGGTATAGCCCATACATGTGAGCGTGCATGTATGGGCTATACCAGCCCATACATTTAATTTCCCAGATATTGACTGAGCGTGCAACGCATGGTCATGCCAGATATTGTTCTGGGTTGGCCCATGTATTGGGTAGTCAACTCTTCAACAGTGCTGCGCCTGTACAAGTTGTCGGACCTGGCGCTCACCTCTAACATCAACCTTTTGCTGACCTTTTCAGTTTTGCCGTCGGGTTGTTGTTTGACCATTTTGACACCAGTCCTGGTACACTTTAACTACAGCGGCTCTCGAACACCCCACCAGTTCAGCTGTTTGGGATATCGAGGCAACTCTTCAACAGTGCTGCGCCTGTACAAGTCGTCGGAACTGGTGCTCACCTCTAACATCAACCTTTCGCTGACCTTTGCAGTTTTGCCGTCGGGTTGTTGTTTGACCATTTTGACACCAGTCCTGGTACACTTTAACTACAGCGGCTCTCGAACACCCCACCAGTTCAGCTGTTTGGGATATTGAGGCACCAGCTCGTTGAGCACCCACAATCTGTCCTTTATCAAAGTCCAATAAATCCTTCCTTTTACCCAGCACGCTCAGAATTTTACTACCTACTGAACCCACTGACACCTTATCTATGCTACGTAGGTCGACTAACTTCGCTCTCTTGTACCTCACATGGTCAATGGGTCGCATTCAGTTTTCATAGGGGTGGTCATAATTCAGTGATCACTCAGTGTATATAAAACATACTTTTTACACCATGTATCACTTTCTGTAAAACAAAATAAATTTTTAAAAAATTAAATGAAGTTTTCTATAGAAGTTAATCATTGTCATTTTATATAGTTGAAATATGTATTTCTATTGTACCAAAACTTTTTAACAAATCCTGCAAACATTACATGTAAAAAACTGGAATGGTCTTTGAGACTACACTGTTCTGGTTGTGCAGCAAAAATAGCACTAAGTGCTAGTAAAATTAAAATTTTAATATCCTAAGCATATGGCCAAATTATATATTTAATGTGTTATTTTGTTAACTCATTTTTTTATTATTTTCATTGCATTATTCTTTTAAATTTATAAAAAATATGCAAAAGCTCCTTTAATTTAATAGCTACAATTTTTATTTCCTTTTAAAAATAGTGTGGAAATTTATAATACATAATGAAACCCTCACAGGTAGCATGGTGATTACAATTGCTATTTACACACAGTGGTTATAATTGCTATAATTGTGTAGAAATGAGCAGAGTTTGAATCCTGTTAAGATTAGAGAAATTTTTATGGGCAAGAATGTGCACAGTCCTTACGCAGAATGAAACACCTAGAAACTTGGGTGTTTCATCCAACAAAGCAGCCGACACAGAATACATGAAGATTGTAGACACAGTACACTGATGCCTCGTGGCCTTTTTTGTTTTGTTACAAAAACAAAAAATGTATATAACAAAATACTTTGTTGCATTATTTTTTGAAAAAAAAAAAAAAAAAAAGCCTGTTTCATGTGACTCTCCCCAACTATGACACACAACATTTTATCTATCCCTTCCCCTCTTCATTACATAATTTATGAATGATCTCCAAGGTATTTTCTTCATGTCTACAGCAATGGAAAAATCTTAAAAGAGTAAATAAAGCTGTACTAGTTATATTAATGAGAGTCACCTTGAAATTTATTGTGGTATTTTGTTCAGGCTTAAAATTTTCAAATAAAGACCACAAAAATGAATGTGATGTTATTAAATGATGTGTTTTAATATTATTTTTTGATAAAAAAAAATTCAAAAGTGAAGTCTGCTGGATAAAAGGCTTTTTAATTCTCCATCCATCTTGAGTGTGGCATTGGGTGCCTGCCAGGCTTATTTGTGGCCAAGTGATTTTTTATGTGACCTGTGCAGTTTTTTTGATTAGCAATAAAATTCTTTTAAGATATGTTGTCTTTCTTTCTTCTGGTTATTTAAAGTAGTACTTTACTTGAAAAGTTAAAAGAAAGAACCCAGAAAGAAAATACACCTTTCTTTTTTTTAGTAACTAACCTTTTGAACTGCTTGGTCACCTAGCAGCATTGCCCTTCCCTCCCAGTGGTGGAGCTGGTAGAAGAAAATCACTCTCCCAGAACTAAATGGAAAAAAGATGGACAACAGCAAATAGCTATTTATGGATCTTTTTATTTTATAATACTGCACTCCTTGACTGAAGCTTTCCCCATTTTCGTTCAGAAATGTTTAGGAAATGTGGCTGGCCCTCCAAAAATGGTTTGAAGGCAATCGGGATCATCTAGTTGTGATGACTTCATCATAGACACTCAGAAAGACTGTTAAATATTGACATTTGGTAGAATTGTCACAAAGGTTACCCCATATACCACCCTGAACTGCTCTAAGTGAATAAAGTGAAAAATCAAATAATTAATTTTCTAAATAATGGTGCTATTTAATTTTTAAAATTTAGATCTTCTTGGCCCCATACAATAATCCATGTAACAATACCCAATGTGAGTGCACATGGGTTAAAGTATTAGGTTTTTCTATTTCCTTAATCGTGTACAAACGTTAAAAGAATTTAATTTTATTATTTTAAGAAACTAATCAGTTGCTTTATAAATTTTTTTTTTCTTTCTAGCATGTGATATTTACATATCTGAAGGATATTTTCAGGTAAGCAGTAAATAAAAAAAAAGTTGATAAATTTGTCTGTCTGAACAACAAAGTTATTTGTCTTATCAACACTATAGATAATTATTACATAAAATCAAAGGAAGTGAAGCCAGTGGACATCGCTGGACAGTGCAGTGCCGAGTCAGTTTGGTGTGACATAAGCATTGGGAGATCAAAATTGAGAGTAGGAGTGTGCTATAGGCCTAATGACTCTGATGAGTATAATAAGATACTGTACAGGGAAATAGAGTGGGCCAGTAAATCAGAGAATCTTATAATGGGAGATTTTAATTTCCCAGATATTGACTGGAATTTGGGGGCTGGTCACTCACACACTAGCAAGGCTTTTG
Source organism: Mastigoproctus giganteus (assembly GCF_048544385.1). NCBI lineage: Eukaryota > Metazoa > Arthropoda > Arachnida > Uropygi > Thelyphonidae > Mastigoproctus > Mastigoproctus giganteus. Next base: position 228,047,452 of record NC_143580.1, read on the forward strand.
TGGATTTATTGGATGATTGTTTTCTACATCAGCATGTTCAGGAGGCAACTAGACGGAAGAATACTCTTGATTTGATTATCAGCAGTGATTCTTCATGCATTAAGAATCTGCAGATAAATGAACCACTAGGTGGCAGTGATCACAGTGTGCTGAAGTGGGATTTACTCAAAGAGGTAACTACCATTAGGGGTAAAGGGAAGGGTTATTGCTTTCGTAAAGGCGACTACAATGGACTGAGACAGTATTTAAATTCTATACAGTGGGACCAACTGATGATGTTACCAACAGCAAATGCAAAATGGGAAACATTAAAAGAACTTATCTTGGAAGCTACTAGGCTATACATACCAACTAAGAAATATTGTTCAAGGTTTCGTCCTAAATGGATGTCAGATGAACTGATGAGGCATATGGCAGAGAAGAAACATGCATGGGATACATACAAATTAACACATGACACAGAAGCCTATGATAGATACAAGTTGATCTGTAACCAAGTTACAAAGGAGGTTAGGCAGGCGAAGGCAGATTACGAGAAATCTTTGGCAAGGGATGCAAAGAAAAACAGCAAAGAGTTCTTTACTTCTGTAAACTCTAGAAGGAAGGGGATGAATCAGATTGGTCCACTTGATATCGATGGGTCAACTGTTGATGATCCTGCTCAGGTAGCTAACAAACTAAATGAATATTTTGCATCGACATTCACACATGAGGAGTTATTTAGCGAGGGGAAAGCCAGAGGTGTATTCAACTCTAGCAGTAAGCTAGAGAATCTTGTAATAACTGAGAGTAAAGTGGAGGAGAAATTGTTGAAGATAAACACTAGAAAGGCACCCAGTGTGGATGGGATCTATCCAGTTATATTAAAGGAGGCAGCAAAGGAAGTAAGCAAACCTTTGCCATAATTATGAGAGCTTCCTTGGACTCAGGGGAGGTACCCACAGACTGGAGATGTGCAAATGTCACCCCAATTCACAAAGGAGGATCAAAGGCTGACACAAGTAATTATAGACCTGTAAGTTTAACTTCTGTTCCAGGAAAATTAATGGAGGCACTAGTTAAAGAAGCACTGCAGGATCATTTAGACAAGACTTCAGCTATAGCTGGGACACAGCATGGTTTTGTTAAGGGGAAGTCTTGCCTGACCAATTTGATTGGATACTATGATGCAGTCACAAAGGAACTGAATGCAGAGAATAACTTTGATATTATATACTTCGATCTCAGAAAGGCTTTTGATACTGTTGCACATGGAAGACTGCTGCACAAATTGGAGCAGTGTGGCATTGGAGGCAAATTGCTGCTGTGGATAAAGGGGTGGCTAAGGGGGAGAAGACAGAGAGTGGTAATCAATGGACACTGCTTGTCATGGACTAATGTTATTAGTGGAGTCCCTCAGGGCTCAGTGTTGGGTCCATTATTGTTTTCTGTATTCATAAATGATATTGATGAGGGTATATCAAGCTTAATGTCGAAGTTTGCAGACGATACAAAGGTAGGCAGGGTTGTCAAGGACACTGCTGACACTATGCTGCTGCAACAGGATCTGGAAAAGTTGAGCAGATGGGCTGAGAGGTGGCAAATGAAGTTTAACATTGACAAATGTGACAAATGTAAAGTACTACACATGGGAAACAGCAACCCCAGAGCAACGTATCAACTCTGTGGTACTACACTGAGAGTGGTAGAGAATGAAAGGGACCTGGGGGTGGTTGTGCAGGCAAATATGAAGTTCTCTGAGCAGTGCAGACGGGCTGCAAGAGTAGCTCATGGTGTATTGTCAATGATATATAGGAATTTTTCTAGCAGGGATAAGGAGGTGATTATTCCCTTGTATAAGGCAATGGTCAGGCCACACCTAGAGTACTGTATACAGGTCTGGAGGCCTCAATTCAAGAAGGATGTAGAGCTGCTGGAACGAGTACAGAGAAGGGCAACAAGATTAGTGAATGGAACAAAGGGGTGCTCTTATGAAGAAAGGCTTAAGTTTTGCAAATTAGTGTCTGGAGACTAGGCACCAGCAAGGTGATCTGATAGAGGTGTATAAAGCCTTGAATGGTTTGAGCATGCTCAATGCTGATGGGATTCTTCCTCTCGCTCAGAATAATCACGTGAGAGAGCAGAAATTCAAATTGAGGAAAGACAGATGTAGGATAGACGTGTGGAAATTTGCCTTTAGCCAGCGGGTGGTTGGTTGGTGGAACAGACTTCCATCCCTTGTGGAAGTTGATAGCCTAAATAAGTTTAAGGCTCAGCTGGACAGATATTTTGAATGAACAGAGGGGTGAAGTGGAAGTGGTTTTTTTTTTTTTTTTTTGGCTGATGCTGCATAAGCTTGCTTTCTTGCATCAAATGCCTCTACTAATGCTATTGCTAATTACAGACCTGGTACAAAGAAATCTTTTGCCCACATTTTTACCTAATAGTGGCAGGTTTATTAGCAAATCTGGATCTACTCTCCAAGGGGAAAGTTGTAATAATAATGTCTAGTTTGCATCTACTCCACAGACATTAACAAATGTAGGCAGGAGTTGAGATGTACTGCGGCTGACCGACATCAACAGTACTTCTGTAGTAACATGCAGTTGAGAGAATAGGTATTCCTGTATGTGCTCTTGGGCCTGACTGGTATTTCTCATTGGGCTATTGGACAATAATCTTTTGTTTATGATTTCCTCACCTGCATGTTTAAGTGACAAACTAAGCTGCCACTTGGAAGTTTAATATGGAGCTATGATTAGGGCACACTTCTGAGATTCATATGCAGAATTTCAGCAAAGTGGACATTCCACAGCAACCAGAATCTGTATTTATCTCCATGCAGATGAGATTGTTAATATTTCTGCTTATATTGTTATACCCAGATATTAGCAACTAAGCCATATTGCTCCGGGGATATGCGGTGGTCATTCCCTGACCTTTCCGCATCCTCCATATTTGGTGGTCACAGGCTCAAACCCCAGTCTAATCAAGAAGCGTGTGCTATGCACTGAGGCACCATACATATTGTGAAAGGTTTCAAGGACTACAGTGGTCTAAAGTATTGGAACTAGTGTAAAAATCATTTTATGATGACTTTATACAACAGCTTTGGTGTATTAAACCTGTATAGTAGCTTGAAAATTAGGATATAAACCCATATGGGAGGATGATTTTTTATGTTTATGCTGTTCAGGAAAATATAAAGTGATCTTAAATGCTTATGTTGTTTGCTGTTGTATTAAGAAAATTGTGTATATATGTAATTCTGTTATTCATGAAAATGCATCTATCCTAATTAGGAAAGAGCATTGATATTAATCTCTCATATTGATACAATCCCCACAAGTGGTCTCTGTGTTGTATTTCCTCTATTGTGAACACAAAACATTTTAATTAAAAGGGTTTGCATCCATATTTTATGGTAAGGAAAAGAATATATATTTTATAAAAATTATAATTTCCTTTACTCTATATATAGAAAATATAGATAAAAGGAAACTATCCAGCTGACTTTTGAATTTCCCCAAACTGTCAGCCTCTACCACCCATGTAGGTAACTTATTCTAGTAATTTATAACTCACTGGCTAAAATAAAATAAAAATTTAGTTTTTTTGTTAGGTAGTTTGAATTTTTTTTTATTTATTTATTTTTTTATGCTTGTGTAGGAGTAGCAGTTAGCACTTCTGCTGAAATACTTGCTGTAGTTTGCAGCAGTTCTCATGTGGTAAAATGGCATTTAATTTTATAAATCATTAGGACTAGTTTCTTAACCTTTCTTTAAAATACAGTTATCAAGTTTATTGCATTTGCTTTATCACACTTGTCGGTTTAATAAAATATCATTTGAAGATCATTATTTGGTATTAAAGTAAATAATTATCATTTCAGTGTCCTGTACAGTCATCTCTCCTCGGATGACCTTCCATCTGTTAAAGAAGTATGGAAATGGATTGTGGGAACCAAACTTGTCCAAGTAGTGGGAGCAGACTTCAGTCCTCAAAGCAGTTTTCAGGTGTCTGTTTTTGTATCGCATGCAGATATTAAAGAAGAATGTAGAGAATTGTGAGTAGATGTATAATTATACCTTATTTGCTGTTTACTGCACTCATTGTTCCACTTTAAGTGCAGCATTTGTACAAGTAGTGCATAGCATCACTTATGTATGTAAGTGATGCAAAGGTCATGCAGACTACTGCAAAAGTTAAATAAAAGTTATATTTAACAAACAAGGAAACTGCATGTCACTCTTCAGTGTAGTCCTCATTGTGTTTGAGGCACTTTCTGCAATGCTACACTGATGCTTTGATTCCTTGAGAAAAGTTAAGTGGTTTGTGTTGATATATAGAAACCTCTCATCAGATGATGACATCTTCATCTGATGAGAGGTGAAGTACCTTTAGTGTCTTTTAGTGGCCAAAAAAAGACGATAATCAGGTGGAGTTAAGTGCAAGTGTGGAGAATGGATGTATATCTAAAACTTCATCTATTGTAACTGATTCACCATGGAACAGGTGATGTGAGAACAGATGTGGCACACGTGTACACACACACACACACACACACACACACACACACACACACACACACACACACACACACACACACACTAAACTATGATGTTTATTTCAAATTTCTGGCTTTAATTGGTTGAGGCACATGACAATCTTTCCCAGCAGCTGATGCATGGATACAGAGTTTCTTCAGTCAGAACCTGTGTCACCACCTTGTGCATTTGTAGTGCCTAGGATTCATTACTTGTTACTGTGTTTTAAGAAGGCATCTCCTTCACACTTAAACCATCCAAGAAGCATGGGTCACACATCAATTCATTGTTCCTGCAGTTGTAATGTTAAATGCTGAGAAATCTATTGAGAAACACTTTTCAAAAGTTCAATTCCTCACTAATGATAGTTTGCACTGAACCAAGTGAATCTTGCATGCTGTGATCATTTCTTCAATAATATGCAGATTTCCTCATAAGAATTCTTCCACTTCCACCACCAAACTTCTGGTGTCACTACACAATCTGCTTGCCCTGGCTGAGGAGAATCCTCATTATTTTCACTGAACCAACTGAATCTTGAATGTGATGATTTCTTCAATGATATGATGGTTTCTGCATAAGAATTCTTCCACTGCAACTTCTGGTGTCACTACACAATATGCTTGCCCTAGCTAAGAAGAATCCTCAATATTTTCAATACCATTCTTTAAACTTATTCACTACTCATAGATTTGCCATTGACTATTGACTCATGCATACTTCATTGCTGAACAACCAACCATCTGCAATGAGTTTCAGCAGGTTTTATTTCTTCTGCTAATAAAAATTGAATTACAGATCATATTTCTATCTTAGTGCATGACTGCAAGGCTGTTATCATCTTGAAAATCAACTATTTCCAAATAACACCAGTGGATAGTGCCATGTGGACACTGGTGATAATGAAAAATAAGTAATAGTAGCAGAAGTAGCGGCAAGTGATGCAAGAAAGCAAGCTTATATAGAATCAGCCAAAAAAAAAAAAAAACAGTTCATCCATCCACATACCCTCCAAGAATTTGCCTAGTTCAGAGTTCTTCTCTACAGAAGAACATGCCAACTGTGTGGTACTACACTTAAGGTCGTAGAAAATTAAAATGAGAAAGACCTGGGAGTGATTGTGCAGTCAGATAACTTCTGCTCAGAAAACTGCAATGCAGACAGGCTGCCAGAGAAGGTCATGGGGTATTGTCAATGATATACAGAAATTTTGCTAGCAGGGAAAAGGTGATTATCCCTTTTTATAAGGCAATGGTCAGGCCATGCCTTGAGTGCTGCATACAGGTCTGGAGCCCTCATTTTAGGAAGGATGTAGTTGCTTGAGCTTGTACAGAGAAGGGCAACAAGATTGGTGAGAGGAACAAAGGGGTCATCTTACCAAGAAAGGCTTAAGTTCTGAAATTTGCAGTGGCTGGAGACTTAGGCACCTGCGAGGTGATCTGATTGAGGTGTATAAAGCCTTGAATGGGTTGAGCACGCTGAATTCTGATGGGATTCATCCACTCAAAAAATTCAAATTGAGGAAAAACAGTTGTGGAATAGATGTGCGGAACTTTACCTTTAGCCAGCGGATAGTTAATTGCTGGAACAAACTTCCATCTGTTTTTGTGGAAGTTGATAGCTTAAATAAATTCAAGGAGGAACTGAACAAACTTTTAGGGGGAATGGGTGTGTGAAATTTTTTTTTTTTTGGCTGATGCTACATAAGGTCATAAACTTGCTTTCTTACATCACATCACAGACCTCTATTACTACTACTGGTTGTCTTGAATTTATTCAACCCATTCACTACCACAACAGATGAAAGCCTGTTCAACCACCCGCTAGCTGAAGGCAAACTTCTGCACTTCTATCCTGCAACCATTCTTCCTCAACTCAAACCTGGCTAATCATTGATAAATACATGGAGCTTCATTAGACATTTCAGATTTTTTTATGACATTGCCTGTTTGTTTGCAGACAGAAAACCCTTTAGGAATAATAGCATGTTGTCATTTGAACTAACTTTCTGTAGCTGTTTTACAGTTATACAAACTGTTGAATAGTCTGTTCATTCTAAAAGTGTAGCTACTGTTATTGGTTGCTGTAATAGCATAAATGAAGAATTGGGAATCATTCACTTTACTCACCTGACGTTAATGATAATTATAATTATCATAATTTAATTATTATTTTAAGGGCAAACAGATTTTAAAACATTCAATATCTAATGTTTAGATTAGGGACACAGTCAACTTCGAGGAATAAGATTGGGATTTTTTGAGAAATTATATGGCTGCAAATGACAACCTTGAGTTCACACATTAGATAAAGAGGAGGAGAGTCAACACTTTTACTGCACTTCAAAAAAATTTTACTTGACACATTATGGCCTAAGCTGCCAATGCGCCATAAAAAATTAAACTAGCCAACCAAGAACTTCAAAAATAAAATAATTTGAGAAACTGATTGTTGAGAGAGTGACAGAATTGAAAGATAAATTATATACATGGTGTTTCTGAAGTTTTTTCTGTTGCAGGCCAGTTTTATTTAGTTTACTAAATAGTCAGCTTTACATAGGCCACTGACCTAACATGTAATTTATATATAGTGACTACAGAGTCCAATCACAATATTATGACCACCCTCAATGCAGACATCACACACGCCTAGCGAATCATACAGCGCACGTGTCAAATTCTCACACCGCAAGCATATAAAGCTTGATGTCTGGCATCTGTGAACACAGTAACAGCCTCTGTCATGGGCAAAGCACGTGACCTATCAGACCTGGAAAAAGACACAATCATCGGCTATCAGGCCAGGAGTGCTCACGTGCTGCAGTGGTGAAAGTGTATCAAGACTGGATGAATGGGACAGTTTTGATGATCTGATGTGCCAATTGTAGAGCCCCATGCACCATTGATCCTAGAGGTGAATGTCAGTTGAAACGGTTGGTCAGGATCAATTGGCGCACTACTGTTGCTCAACTGGCCATCCAAATGAATCGTAGAGCTACCAGAAAGGTCTCCAACATGACAGTGCAGCGAACCCTGTTGCGCATTGGGCTCCGGAGCAGATGCTTGGTGACAGCACCCATGCTGATGGCCGTTCATTGCAAACAGTGCTGTCAGTTTGCACAGAAATACTGACAGTGGACCCCGGCTGAGTGGGAATGGGTGGCCTTCTCCGATGAGCCACGGTTTCTGCTTCACTGAGTGGATGGATGGTGGCGTATTAGGTGTGAAACCTCCAAGAACAGGCATCCGGACACAATTGTTGGCAGAAGGCAGGCTGGTGGGAGCTGCGCTATGGTCTGGGGAATGTTTTAATGACATGACTTGTGTCTGCTGATACCTCTGGAGGGCACCCTAAATGCAAATGGTTACCCTATCAATCATCGCCGATCAGGTACACCCGTACATGTTGACCGTGTTCCCTGGGAACGATGGTATCTAGCAGCAAGACAATGCACCATGCCATGTCACCAGAATTGTCTGTGAGTGGTTTGAGGAGCACGACAAAGACTTCAAGCTACTCCCTTGGCCACCGAATTCCTCTGATCTTAACCCAATTGAAAATCTGTGGGGATGGTCCCATAGATCGACACATCAGACGGATGGATCCTCCACCAAGGAACCTACAGCAACTCCGGGGTGCTGCAGTCTGCATGGTCACAGATAGCTGTAGCAACCTTCCGCAGACTTAGAGTCCCTCCCACAGTGGCTGGCTGTGGTGCATGCTGCAAAAGGCACATATTCTGGATACTAGGTAGGTGGTCATAATAATGTGACTGGACCCTGTATATTGCTCTGTCTCAGTGCTTATATTTTCTGATGGTATTCATTAATAACATTTATTTACTTCCAGAGAAAACCAATGCCCTCAGGCGTTTCCAAATCGTAAAAAAAAGAAAGTAAGTATTTTAATTTACAGTATGATTACTGTGTAGTATTTTATTTAAACTTAAATAAAATACTAAAATCTTATTTTAGTATTTTATTTAAGTTTAGGTGATGAGTCCATAGATGAGAATGAGATATGGTCACTACACAGGATATTTCAAAAGTTATGTGAAAAAAATTTGGTATGTATTTTAGGGTCCAAAATTAGGGGAAAGAAGTTGCTGTATAATCTGTCATATTAACACGTTGACTGTTGCCTTGGTTGTATACATCCAACACCATTATGTTTTTCAGGTGCCACGTCAGACCTATATTGCCAACACCCACTGTTTCAGTGGGAGCTGTATAGTGCTGATGATTGTTGAAAATTTACATTATTTTTGAAAAGCGTGGGCTCCGATGATACATGTAATTAAATATGCATGGTGCTATGAGAAAAAATAAGCAAGTAACTGGTCATTATTTAAAAATTCTTTATTATTACAAATTTTATAATTGCAAAATTATGAAGATTTATGGTGTTGTCCAAAACACTCCAAACACATGAAAGGCTGACAAATACAGTCTGGGCAATACGTCGAAACTCTTTTCCCCTTTCTGCTAGCAACTGATCTTCCTTCCGACTCTTCCAATTTTGTGTAACAAAAAACGCACATCCTTCTAACTTTCTTGTTGTTTGCGTCGAATTTTGTTGTTAGTGTATGAGTGTTACCACATTTTGGCTTTTCACGTTTCTCTTTCCGTTCTATATTTAGCAAATCCGTCACTACCTCTTCCTCAAAGCTTCTTATTTTCATTTGTTTTTGCATGCCACTCTTGTATACCATGTATGCATTGACAACTGATTCCAAGTACAGCAGGTCCCTGTTATAACGCGGTTCAGTTTACGCTGATTCGCTATAATGCTATTCTTATATTATAACCCGTATCTGACTATAACGCTGTCACAGATCACTATAACGCTCTTTTACAGATTGAATTTTTGGCATATTTAACGAAATTGTTTCATTTGATGGAGTCAATAGCTTGAAAATGAATAGCAAAACAGCATTAAAACGTTTCCCACGCTGACTTGAGAAATTTTCCCACGCTCAGTGAAATTTTCTCGCACGTTAATTTAATTGCAGTACAGTGACTTGTTACGTAGTTCCAAGATCAACATTTTAAAAAATGATCAAGTATATTGCTTGTAATATTTGCATTATATGCATTTATCCAACGTCTAGTCATCACTCAGTACAGTATTAGACATCATTTGTTTGTTTGTTATTTGGTTTTTAGGAGCATTAGCAACTAAGGCCATATTGCTCCGGGATATGCGGTGGTCATTCCCTAACCTTTCTACATCCTCCGTATTTGGTGGTGACGGGCTCGAACCCCGGTCTAATCAAGAAGCGTGTGCTATGCACTGCTGCTCCTTCCCACCTGGCTACGGAGGCACCTTAGACATCGTGCATAACGGACAGTTTACTTGAAAATTAATGCAACCAACACAGTTACATTTCGAAGAGTTAATAATGGCCAATAAGAATGAAAAAGCAACAACGTCTGGGTGCAGTACGAAGACTATAAATTTAAGAAAAATACTACTGAATTGGAAAATTAAATTAGACGTTTTGAAGCAAATCGATTCCGGTCAACGACAAGCGGATGTGTGCCATAATTTAGGACTTGCAACTTTAACTGTAAGAACAATTATAAAAAAATAAAGAATTAATTTTAGCAGCAGGAAAGATAGCTGTTCCACTGCAAGCAACTAGGGCTAGGCCGGCTATTAGGATTGAAATGGAAAGACTTTAACTAATTTTATTGAAGATAATATCCAATGCAGAATTCAGTTAAGTTAAATGTTATAAAAAAAAAAAAGAGAGAGAGAGAGAGAGAGAAAGAGATTAGCCAATATGATTATCTGAACTCACCTAAAAAAAAAAAAAAAAATGTGGAACCATTTAAAACTGGTAAGGGCTGGTTGAATAGATTTAAAATCCAGGGAGAAGCTGCAAGTACAGATCAAGGGGCCGAAACTTTAAAAAAAGAACTTGTTAAAATTATTGAAGAGAGGTATTATTTGTCATACTTCTCAACAAGTTTTTTAAATTAATATCCCTTTTAGTTTATTTGGAAGTGGGCCAAAGTTCAACCCAAAATCGACACATTTTTCATGATTAAATTCATCAATTAAATTAAATCAATTAAAATCAATTTAGATCAATTAAATTCATGATTTTAATTGGAATTTTAAGTTTAATTTTGATATGTAAGTAGTTACCACATAATTATATACGTATATAATGCAGAATATTTTATACGTATAAATATTTGAATATTAAATATTTTGACCGACATTTGTACATCTTTTCACTACCGTTTATTATTGATTAGGAAATATCCTATGGCACTGACAACAACTCACAAATACATATGTTACCTTATGGGAATGTGGCGCTCGCTTAGCATGGATTCACTTAGCGCTCTGTTTTTCTGGAACGAATTATCAGCGTTAAGCGGGGGTCACCTGTATATATTCTATCGTTAATTTCCGGTACCACTTTACCCCCTTTCTTAGTGTTATGGCATACGAACCGACTGTATGTAGCGATGAGAGCACTACATACAGTCTCTGTCGCACTTTGGCATTGTAACACGAAAGCCGCCATAGGCAATACGTAAACGAATGAGCATGGCTGTGTTCCAATAAAACTTTATTCATGGGCACTGAAATTTGAATTTCATAAAATTTTAACATCATGAAATATTATTCTTCTTTTGATTTTTTTTTCAACCATTTAAAAATGTAAAACCATCTTTGGCTTGTGGGCTATACAAAAACAGGCAAAGGGCCAGATTTGGCCCACTGGCCATAGTTTGCCGGGCCCTGAGCTAGCAGAAGATTTGTTCATCTTCTTCATTAAATGTAAATACCTTGTGGAATATTTTTTGGGTTTACTTTTCAAGTTCTAAGAAAGTAAACTTCGAGGTTTTTCAATTTCTTATTGCAAACATGCTTCCATATTGAGGCATCTTTTACAAAGAAACCAATGTGCAGTTCAGCACTAAACAGGCAACGAGGAATGACTTGATTACATAATCAAAGCCTTCCATGTACACATATAGAGTTGATAAAAGTGATGTCACATCATCACTTATGCCTTTAAGTTTTGGTTTCATTGCCTTCTATATAAGGGAATACTGCATATACTTACTGTGGCATTTCTTGGATAGCTGACCGGGCTAGCCGGGTGGGTAAAGTGCCTGACTGGCAACCCAAAGGTCGCAGGTTCAAATCCTGCCTCGGGCTTGGATCAGAGTAGAAAATGCAAAAACCTTGGGAGATGCAATATGGCCACAGAAGACGGTGCGCCAACAACTAACAAAAAAAAAAAAAAAAAAAAAAATTTATTGGATAGTGCTGTTTCTGTATATGGATCTTATATTATTTTAGCAGCATAGTGTGCAGGTACATCAAGTGAAGAAGTGGCACAGGAAATACCATGAGATGTCTAAGAATAATCTGGAATTCTTTAAGAAATTAAAGGCAGATTACACTCCATGCAGGTTTAAGTGCTTGTTATTTCACTTAATTTACATTGTGGATAAAATACCACAATGTAGACTTTTAAAATAAAGAGCAGAAATCAATGAATTTAAAAAAGACTGTACATTTTGATTTCATTACCTTCATATAGGGTTGTTAATGACAGTAAAGACAGTATGCTACTGCAACAGGATCTAGAAAAGTTAAGCAGGTGGGCAAGTTTAACATTGACAGATGCAAAGTACTGCATATGGGTAGCAGTAACCCAAGAAAAATGTACCAGCTGTGTGATACTACACTCAGGGAGGTGGAGAATAAAAAAAACCTGGGGGTAATTGTTTAGGCAGATATGAAGTTCTCTGAGCAGTGCAGACAGGCTGCCAGAGCAGATCATGGAGTCTTGTCAATGATATATAGAAATTTTGCTAGCAGAAACAAGGTGATTATTCCTTTGTATAAGGCAGTGGTCAGGCCACGCCTTGAATACTGCATACAGGTCTGGAGGCCTCATTTTAAGAAGGATTTGCTTGAGCAGGTACAGAGAAGGGCAACAAGATTGGTGAGAAGAACAAAGGGGTGCTCTTACTAAGAGAGGCTTAAAATCTGCAAGTTGTAGTATCTGGAGACTAGATACCTGTGAGATGATCTGATTGCGGTGTATAAGGCATTGAATGTTGTGGAAGTTGATAGCTTAAATAAATTTAAGGCTGAACTAGACAAACATTTGGAGTGACCAGATGGGTGAAATGGGAAGGTGTTTTCTTTTTTTTTTTTCTTTTTTTTTTTTTGCTGTTGCTGTATAAGCTTGCTTTCTTGTGCATCATATGCCTCAACTAATGATAATGTTAATGCTAATATGGGAGTAATGCATACAGTTACTGTTTTCTTTAGTTTACTGTGCCATGTTATAAAATATCAGTGTAAATTTTAGAATATCAGTAGCATTAATAAAATATTAGTGTACAATTCACTGAAGAGAGAAATTGTGCTTATTAAGTGTAAAGCTGAAACTATACTTGGTCCTGGACTGACAAGAATATAGTCAGTTTGGTGAATCAATTAATATAGGAAAAATTAAACATGTAAACAAATTACATTTAGGTTTAAAATTTTATCCATACTTTGCTTAGGTTTACCTCCATGTTCATCAGTGGTTGTGAAATATTATGGCAAAATTACAAACCACAAAAAACATTCTCAAAACTGATACAATGACAGTTATATAAGTTTTTGAAATAATGAAAGATTTATTTCAAAAACTTATGACAAGTTAGCAAATGTCTTCTCCCCTGAAAAACATGTAGACATGAGATTTTAGAGAAGAGCCCTTTTAAATGGGTGTCATCAGCATGTTGTAGTGGACCAATGTGATGGTCAAGAATCACTCCAGATTCAGTCTGTAGTCTACTTCTTGACATATCTTCATCTAAAGAAGATTATATCAAGAATTGTACTGTAGACTGAATCTGAATCCAATTTCTCCCTTCTTGCTTCTGTTCCCAAGAATAGATATAGAAGGGACAAATGAGCTGGAGAAAAGTGTTGGTTCAGTTAATCTGGAATTGAACTATGAATAGATGTTGATTACTTGAGGTAGCGTTCAGATTGGTTTGATCAGAGGCTAATTCTGAATAATAATACCCATGGAAATAAGTGTAGAAAAGGCCTGCAGCAGAAACTAGACATTTGTGTGATATGAAGTGGAATGAGTGTAAAAGGAGAGAGAGGGACCAGTAATTAACCTGACTACTCTCTTTTACATAGAGTCCAAGAATTAAAGAGAAGTTTTGGGGTCACTTTTACAGATGTAGGAATGTCATTCCGTGGTAGAGTGGGGTTTTCTTTTTTTTTCTTTCTCAATGCAGGGGCAGCAGTATTTGGTGTTATGCCAAGAAAGTTACAAGTCAGGGTTATCCCCAATACATATGTGTGATCTTATCCAGACATTTGAAGATGAGTATGACTTTTTTTTTTTTTTTTTCCTGTGAGAAAAAACAGGATTGGGTTTTAGAAGGGCTGACGTTAACTAAGTTTTCTTCTGAAGAATTTGTTTAAGCTGTTTGAGTAGGGCAGAGTTCATTGAACTGGAATGTAGTATACCACCATCAGAAAAGCTAAGGACAGTATTTCTAGTCAGTGGAAGAAGGTCATCAGTATATATGATGACAGGAGAAAAAGTGTGGATGAAAACACAGAACAATAGGGAACATAGTATTCCTATTCTACTATCATATGCATTGAGTGGTCAGAGAAAAAACTAGTTACCCAACTGCAAAAAATGAAAAACACGCCATAAGTGGAAACTTGTTTAGAAAATCCTAATGCAAAACACAATTGAAAACTTTAGAAATGTTGAGAACAACTGTGTGAAGCTCTTAGAATGTTTCCATGGAATTTGTCTAAAGATGTGTAACATTAACCAAGATATCACCAGTGGATCAACATTGATAGAATCCATATTGGCAATTATTAATCAGGTGGAAAATTTAGAATAGGCTATGAATAAATGTATTCCATATCATGAATTCTTTTAGCAGCATAAGAGTCTCTTGTGAGTGCTGCTTGGCTGTAAGGGATAATTATACTCCCTATTTTCCAGTATGTACAAGCTAATTGGTATGTTTCAAAAATGACTTGTGATTTTTCTATAAATCCACTCACAATACTGTTCCATCATTACACATTATCTACTTTCATATCAAATTTTATTGACTTGCATTAGTGGCTTTGAAAGCTATTCTACTTTTTAAATTTAAATTTATAAATTTTGTCCATCATTGGTATATATACATAAGAAAATTTGTTTTTCATGCATATTATATATACCTGTTCTTAGCATATCTTACCTTCCTACTTTTTTTTTTCCAGGCTACACCAGAAGAGGTCTATACCCGTTCTGCCATACACAAAGCCTTAAATACATTATCATCTGAGGATTTAAAAAGGTTTTCTGATTTATTAATATATTTTATTATTGATTAACTGAAATTGAAAATTGATTAATTAATTGATATTAATTGAAAATATTTTTAGATTTCCTTTTAAAAATAGAAAGCCTTGTTTTCACAGGAAAGTATTGATAAGTTTAAACATACACTCAGTAGTTGTTTTAAATTTTAATATTTTCTGTCTATAAAAAATTTAACATTATATTTGGCAGTCTATTAGCAAATGATCAGAGAAGAAGCAGTTGGGAAATTAGGACTAGAATGGCAATGAATATGATTGACAAGGAGAAGCAGATATATTCAAGCATATAATTTGACCTTTGAAGCACCAAAATATCATGTAAAATTTTTAGACTTTATATATTGGGTGAATGAATTCATGAAACGCCTTCATCAACAGTCTATGGTGATTCTTAATGAAGATTTTACTCTAATATACAGCTATGTGAGATGCAAGGATGGCTGTAAAAAATTGGATTGACTCATAAGGCAACTGATTAAACATAATTTTGAAGGCAAAAAGCACAAGTCAATTTATATGCTGAGTTGGCTTATACACCAGAATATATGGTATTTACAGGTTGTGGATATTAAATTAGGGAAGAGTTAGATAATTGTTTTTTATGGAGCACCATATTTTATGAGATTGAGACAGAACCTTAGGAAGAAGGATATTCAAAGGATTGAAGCCTTTCAGATGTGAGAGTGGAGATGTTGTCCTCCATGACAATATAGTGATGTCTTCACATGTACTCATATGGAGAGTCCGAGTTTAATTCCTCTTAACAACTGGAGGAATTCCTAAGATTTTCGTCAATCAAGACTGAGCTAATCTCGGGTAGAGGGAGATAGTTTTTTCCCTGTGAGTTATTCCAGATTTTTTTAACCACTCACAACAGAAGGTGGCCTTTGAATACATACTTATAGAAATACACCGAGTGATCACCGAATTATGACCACCCCTATGAAAACTGAATGTGATCCATTGACCACATGAGGTACAAGAATGTGAAGTTAGTTGACCTACTTAGCATAGATAAGGTGTCAGTGGTTCAGTAGATAGTAAAATTCCGAGCATGATGGGTAAAAGGAAGGATTTATCGGACTTTGATAAAGGATAGATTGTGGTGCTTGACGAGCTGGTGCCTCGATTTCCCAAATGGCTGAACTGGTGGGGTGTTTGAGAACTGCTGTAGTTAAAGTGTATCAGGACTGGTGTCAAAATGGTCAGACAATGACCTGATGACAAAACTGCAAAGGTGTGCTGGTCGGATGAGTCATGTTATTTACTACACACTGTGGATGGTTGTGTACGGATTTGGTGTCAACAACATGAGGTTCTTGATCCATCATGCTTGGTATCAAAAGTGAAGGCTAGTGGAGGCAGTTGTATGGTGTGGGGCATGTTTCACTGGCAGGAACTTGGACCCCTGGTGCATGCGGAACAACGTATCAGTGGTCTCCCCTATTATCAACTGCTTGCTAACTGTGTACACCCCACTACGTTACACTTTTTCCTGAATGGCGATGGTGTCCTCCAAGATGACAATGAATGCGCTGAGCCATCGAGCTCTTGTTGTGCAGGAATGGTTTGAGAAACACAGTTCTGACTTCCAGCATATCAATTTACCTCTGAACTCCCCTGATATCAATCCCATAGAGCACTTGTGGGACACTATGGAAAGGCATATCAGGTATCTGGATACACCAATCACCTCCATACCTGCATTGCTGGGTGCATTACACATAGCTTGGTAGGCCATACCTCCTGAACGCTTCCAACTTGTTGTTGAATCAATGCCATGTCAGATAGCTGCTGTACAGAGTGCAAAAGGGGAGGACCTACAAAGTATTAGGTAGGTCGTCATAATTCAGTGATCACTCAGTGTATAATACACAATGATGCAATGGTTGCTGATAAAGGACAGATATTGTTAAAAAATGAAAAAAAGTATTGAGGGCAGGAACAAATGGAAGTATGATAAAGGAAAGAAGGAAAAGCAGAATTGGACAGAGGCCAGTGGCTATCATGAGATGAAGAAGAGGGTTAAGGTCAAGAAGAGATGGTGATGTGATTGAGTTCTGGCATGTTGTAGACATGCCATATGGTAGGGATTGTGTAATGAATATGACAATTAGAATCATCATTTTGCTTGTTTATTTATTTTTTTAAAGAATTGTATTTAAATCTTGATTCCTTTTATATAAATATTCTCACCAACTCTGTGGAAAAATTGGTTTATTTACAGTAAGTAGTATCTTAATTAGAAAAGTATTGTTTTAATAATTATAAAATTTCAACCGGTTCAGTTTAAAAGAATAGTAACAAAATATGATATCTTTTCTTAGGTTATTCTTGTGGCCTCCCTGCCTTCCTAGAAATTCATGTCAGTATGAAGCCATCCAGTGTACTCGTTCTCCTTTATATATAGCAGGTAATAAATTTCATTAATTTCTGTATAAACAATGGTGCAAAATCTGTTTTTACAGTCAATTTTACCATGAATTAAAATATTGCAGCATGAAATAGCTTAACCAGAAACTCCTGGAAAGAGTTTCGACTGCTGGCTTACAACTGTGTACTGTTACATTATTTTCTCATTTGGCTGACAGTTTTCTGCACCTAGAAGCTGTATAGTAGCACGCTGGACCCATGGGCAGTAATGGAATCATATATACTATAATTTATGATATCCTTGTGGTCATGCAGTTGGTTTCCTGCTCTCAGTCACATCACATACCTAGGTGACACTATGATAAATAAAATTTTCTCTTCTTGTTTCAGGACAGCCACAGGAGTGTACAAAATAAAGAATACAAGAATATTACTACTTTTTGTGGTATTGCAGTCAAACGTGCTGTTACATTACTTCATTAATACTGCATGCGACATGCAGTATTCTGCATGTCACATGTTTGAATACATTGCACTGATCACTGCCCTACAATCTAACCCCCCTCCCAAAAAATTATAATTTCTATATCAGCTGTAATGAGGACTTAGTATCTTCTTCTTTTTTTTTTTTTTTTTTTTTATGTGGTTTTCTTTTACACAGTATATAATCTGTTGTTGATTCACCTCTGGTATTTTTAATTTTTACACTTTCAAGTAATGAAAAGTAGCCATGCAAACAGTGCACTGTACTGAAACTTCCAGTCACATATTTAAGCTATTATTGTGATGTGTACTTCTTTTGATATGAAGAAATAAACTAAAACTATGGAATATTACAGTGGATGCTATTTATTGTTATCAGCCACTTACTGTAATCTAATATGGTATTCTGAACTGAAACCAAATGATATTTAAGTGGAACCTACTAATTTGTGTAATATGAGAAGAATTGGTTTGAAATATTCATGTCTTTTCCCCCTCCTGTTCAATTGAGTGATGGCTGAAGTTTACTGCCTAATTGTTCAGTTTTTAAGGAGTAGTACAAACTATCTTTCTGCCAGCAGTTAAAAAATATCAGAAAGAAGCTGGTAATAAAAGAAAAAGTGATGTTGATATGATGCTCCACCTCACCTCTGTAAAAATGTCTTAAATGAAGTAGACGAAAATTTTTGCAATTTGTCTTTACCTTCTAATGTTACCTCCATCCTGTAGACCGAGTGATTGAAACATTAAAATGGCTTGTATAGAAAGGAACTTTTATGGCATTTAAATCTGACAGGGATATGAGGAAGGGTACCATTTCTTTCTATAGGAATTGTGATCAAAAGGTTTAGGGACTGACTTTATATCTTGAAATTATGGTGTTATAGCCAGTTTTGGCTTACTGCAACATCTAGGCATGGCAACATGTCTAGATGAGTCACTTAAAATAAAATAAATAAATTTTCTGTTTATACTCCAAGATGACCAGAGTCACATGGTCAGAGGAATTCACAAAATGGAATACAAGAAACAGCTCTGTATTTAGCAGTCATGGGCTTGAATGCTGGTCACTCAATGCACATGTATGAATTCACCCTTGAACATGACCACTTGGCTGTGGTAGCTTGTATATTTGCAGTTAGTCTGAATTAGTATGCTTTGAATATAAGGTGTTTTATGTGTTTCACTGAATTTTAAATGAATAATTTTACTGAGCAGCAACTTTGCATCAAATTTTGTTTCAAATTAGGAAAAAGTGAAAAAGAAGCCCATGAAATGTTAAAAACAGCCGTCACAGAAGATGCTCTGTCATTCTAAGACCTTTTTGGCAATTTACAAAGTTTATAGAGGACTACTTGTCCATAAAAGATGATCATCATAATTCTGGCTGTCCTTCAATTCCAGAAACCAGTGATTCAGTTGCTCATGATCTGATCTGATCAGGGGTGATCAACGTTTAACTACCACAAAGTTGCTAGTGAAATTTGTATTTCTTATGGGTGTGTCAATCAATTTTAATCAAAAACTTGGAAATGCAATGCTTTTCAGCCAAGTTTGTGTATTGTATCCTCACTGATGATCAAGAGAGAAATGAGTTCTTGAATGTCATGATTTAATCAATGTGCTGTTCACCCACACTCTCTTTCTTCCTTCATTACTGCCATGACATAGCTATGACTATGACCCAAAACAGAGGCCCAGTCCTTTCAGTGGAAGATGCCATCTTTAAGGCCCTAAAAAAAGCAAATTCATTCAAACACAAAGGACACGCCTATCATTTTTTTTTTTTTTTTTTTTGATTCATAGGGCAGTTTTCATTATAAATTTTCCCACATTGGTAAAACAGTGACCCACAAAAATACCACAAAATAGTTCTATGGTGATTGTGTAATGTCATTCAGAGAAAATTGTCAGAAAAGTGGGCTTCAGGGAATTTGTATTTCTAGTGAAATACAAATTCCAAAAAAAGGTTCACTTTTTTTTCTCAAGCACTTAAAGCCCCTTTGAGAGGTCACATGTTGCAACAGAAGATTGTGAAACAGGAACTTTTAGAATTTCTAAAAGAAGCCTATAAGGAATGCTTTCAGAAGCTCTGGGCTTGGGTGTATATGGTATCAGAGAGACTACTTCGTGTTATGTTTAACTGAGTCTGGCTAAAACTGTAGCCTCAAGTTTTACAACAAACGAAACTAACGAAGATCTATTCAGTTCTCAAACTACCCTAAACACAGTGCATTATAGCCTAAGTTGCTGATGCACCAACAGATCTAACAACAACAACCCTAAACACAAATTATAGAAATTCTTGGAATTGTTGCTTTGTGTGAAGATTGTGATATGGGCACTGCAAACATCAAGACCAAGGTTTTCAAGTTCTGACTGAAGATGAAATTGTACTGCACATTACTAAAGAGGAAGAAGAAGAACAAGCACAAGAGTCAAATGAGGAAGAAACTGGTCCTTCCAACAGTGAAGCATTCTCAATGTTTTAAATAGGACTGAAATTGTTGGAAATGAAAAAAGAATATGATTCAACCAATATGCTATGTAAAGAAGCAGTTGGAATTTTCACTTCAAACATAAAAAAAAAATTATGAATATTTTTTATAACAGAAATTATACTGTTATTTACTAAATGTTTCCTAATAAAAATATATACTGCATGTGTCCATATATTAGTGGACTTACACATAATAAATATGTAATATGTACAGTAAGAGTCTCTTATAAACCATGTCGTGTGTAACTGAATTTTTAAATGTAAATTATTGTGTGTAAACATACAATAATTTACATATAAAATTTTTGTGTACATATACATATACTGTAAACGTTCACATCGATATAGATACACACCTATTAGCCGGGTGGGTAAAGTGCCTGCCTGGAAACCCAAAGGTCGTGGGTTCGAATCCCGCCTTGGGCTTGGATCAAAGTACTGCAAAAACCTTGGGAGGTGCACTATGGCCACAGATGCGCCAACAACTACCGAAAAAAAAAAAAAAAGAAAGAAAAAAAACACACCTATTAAAAAAAAGCATGTTATGACTAAAAAAAAAAAAAAAAGAAATTTAAAATGCTGTACAATGTATCTGTACTTTTTAAAATATTTTTCATTGCTTGATTAATCAAAGAAATCATTTATTTGGAAAGTGCATGACATTCATTATTCCAGATAATTGATGCTTTGCTGTATTTGCTGTCCTCCATGAGAGTATAGTGGTCTTGCCACTTGTCACTTTTTGGAAAGGTCTGGTTTTGAGTCCCACTATAGACTGGAGGAATTTCTAAAAGCTTCTTCAATTGGATACGGGGTTGTAGTGAGTCTATTTCAGCTGAAGGGAATAGGGGTTCCCAGTTGAGTTATTCCAGGTTTTTCAGCCTATACATGGGTTTAGTTTGAAGTCCCCTAAATACATTTAAAAAGCCCCTTGCATTCTGCTTCTGTTTATGCTCATTTCTGCCAATCAAAAGCAGATAGTTTCTGTGTGTATAGACCCCCCTTCCCCAAATTCCGTAGCCGAGTGGTCAGGAGCCGGAGTGCAGTAGCACACGCTCCTTGAGTAGACCAGGGTTCAGGCCCCTGACTGATAAATACTGTTGATCTGCCAACCCCCACTGGACCAGTGTGGCAGATTATGGTCCATTTCCCTCAACATGAATTGTTGAGGAGGCTTCCATCCTGCAGTGGGCTGATAATGGGTGCAGTTTTTACTTTTTACTCCCCCCCCCTCCAATTCCAAAAAATCACTTCTGGTGACACTATATCTCTAACACCCAAGAAATCCATCCCAAAGACCCCCACATTCTAAGAGTGAATTTGGCACACATTCTGTGAAAGAGTTTCTAACCACTAGCTATTGAAATATTATTTCAATGTTTAATTAAAGCTTTGAAATAATACATTTTTATTTTTATATGTCAAGCAGTTATTAAAAAAAAAATAATATAATTTCTTGGTATGTTTTCAGGTCGTTATAATAAATATTCAAGGCAGCTTAGTCAAACTCCTTGGGTTGTAGATGGAGAAAAAAAAATGGAAACATCAGTTCAGGAATTAATTGTGGATGTAATTCAGAAGTGGATAATTTCTGAAAGTAAGTATAATCTTGTTCACTAACACCTATATTGATGATGGAATAACTGAATCCTTGCATGAGTTGCAAGTTTTAGTATCTCTACTCAGAATGGAAGTTTAATGTGACTAAATTTAAGAATGCAAATTAAGGACACAATTTAAGAATACAAAAGTACAATCTTGTGTTCTTAAATTTTTAACTTAAATTAGATTATGCCATGTCACATTTTTTTCGCATGAAAATTAGCACAAATTTCAAACCCTTTAAGGGAAAAAAAAAAGGTGATTTTCTAATTGGATATTCAGACTCTGTCTAGAAAAATATGGTAATTTTTTTTTATTTCTGTCTAAACTCTAACCACATTTCAGCTGTTCATTTGACCATTAGTGTTTTTGGCAAATTAAATATTCAGAACACTGTTGGATGTGCTCAAGATCTGTTTTCCACACTTCCCAAGTATTCAGACAGGCTTCATCTTCTAAAGACTTCTCAGAAAAACTCTGCCTGCTATTTGATTTATACTAGTAGAGAGCAACTTGTGCTACATGCAGCCTTTGGACTATCCAATGTGGCCCACAAATAAAATGACTAATTGAAAATTTAAAAAATTAAACTTGAGAAAAAAAATTATTTCCTATAGAAATGTTTTTTTTTTTTTTAGAAAATAAAACAAAAGACAATTTAAATCAGTACTGAACCACTTGCAACTCTGAGTCTCATACATCCCTCAGGATCCTTGGAAGACAGCTTTATTTTTGTTTAAGGATATTTTTTTTTTGAGAAATAAAATTGCAAATAGTAGAAATTAAATTAAATGAATCATGTAGCCTATATCATTAAAATTATAAATTTAAAAAAATTAAGAGGTAGTGCTATACTACTAAATTGGAGTACAACTTTTAAATTCCAGCCCTTGGATTTATAGTAGACATGTTTGCCTTTGTGCAACCCGACAAATATGTTAGTGCAATCTTCCAGCAAAAGCAGCTGCTCACCACTGGTTTATGCATTAATAAACAAAAAATGCTGGCAGGAGTACACTCTTTTGTCTATGCATCAGACTATTTTTAACAGTAGGAAAACATTTGATTAGATTTCTAGTGGTATAAGAAATTTAAGTATAGTATAGTATTACTCCAAAACCGGGAGATTGGGAACCTTTTTTGAGTAAAGAGCCATTTTTGATCTAATTTTTAAAAAAAAAAGAATCCAAGGAGCCTCAGCTCAAGCTGGGGGGGGGGGATTAAGAAATGGAATAGAGTGGGAAGGTGTTTTATTAAAAAAAGTATATTTTTTGAAATATTATTTATTAATACTGAAAAAAACGTTAACGAACACTAATTAGGTACAAATTAATGACTTTTGCTGCTGAACTTCTTGAACGAGTCTCTCAACATCAGGCGAGTATGCCGTAATTTTCATTTTTAAACATGCTGAGAGACTTGCATTGTTCAGGCACTTTCTTGATTTATTTTTAATATAGTTCATGTTCGAAAATATTGCTCGCAGAAATACATCGCTTGTCATACATGTGGGCTAAAAGTTAGAGTCACAGTTACGTGTTCAAAGAGCTGCATGCGGATCGCAAGCCACAGGTATCCCTACTCCACAACAATAGAAAACCTCATAAACCCTTGCCATCTTGCCTCATCAGCAGTACAAGTGGTGCAGTACCTGATCTGCACTGGACTTGTTACACTCCAAGTACCATTTTCATCTGCAGAGGATGCCCACTGAGATTGTCACTTTTATTCAAATGATGAAGTGGAGGAGGACATCATATATTGGTTTCACTGGTAGTCAGGTATTCTGTGCTGAGGATGATGTCACAGTGCCATCAATGTGTCTCTGAACGTTTTATTCCAAAGGTTTAGTTTTTATTTGAACATTCCTTACATTCTGAACAAATGAGCATATGCAATACAACTTTAAGTATAGTAATGGAATCTACTCGTGATTCCATTTTTGGGTCATACCAAAAAATTGGTGTTGATTTTCAAATTGTCATTTTTAAACTGTTTCTTACTGCTTCATTAGTCCCACACCTAAATGGAATACAAATCCATCATGTGATGTCTGTCAGATACTATAATTTTATTATAAAAAAATAAAATTAAATTCATTTTTAGACTTTTTGTTGAAGTGAAAATGGTGTTTTGTTTTATTAATTATATTTACATAATTTATGCCAATTTCTGTTATTTGAAATTTTTTTTGCTGTATGTGTTTTTTTTTTTTTTTTTTACTCATTTCTATTACCTTCCTTCCTTTTCAATTTCTGGCTTTTCATCCAGTAAAGCTGGAAAAGGTACAAAGAGCCAAATTATAAAATACTGTTAGTGCAAATATATTACCCATAATTCATACCCCACAGCAACTGCAATAATTAGCTAGAATGGTTGTACATTCCAGCTAATTCCAAAATAATGGACTTATTTGCTCGTGTATCAGGCACCATTTAGAGAAAATTTATGAAGGAAAGGTACATGGGAGGATATGATTTTATTTACAAATTTAAGATAACCATGCAACAAATGAAAAGTTTAAGAAAAAGAGAATTGATAGTTATCAGATGCAACAATTCCAATGACAGTTCATGTTTCTGCAGCAAAACACTTCTCTGCTTTTCACTCCATTTATTAATTTGGATGAATGTACAGTAGACTCTTGATTTTCCGGGATAGATGGTAAAAAAACAAATCCCGGATAATCGATTTCCCGGTTAATCCAAAAATACAAAAGTCTCCGACATACGTGAGAAATACATTCCAGGACTTACTTCGTCGAGTTTTACATAACTCGGGAATGACTAATAACATATTGCTACTATATTATTATTGACAAATCTGAATTCTGCGCGATACTTCTTAATGTTTGGCCATTTTGATACATCCTTATTATAATGATTCCTTAGAGATTTAACAGATGCACCATTTTCAAACTTTTGAATAATTTCAAGTTTTTGTTTACCCATCATTTTCGCAATTTCTAAACAAAAAAAAAAAAAAACTATAAAAAAAATTCCGACATCCCTGACATAAATAATGAAACAAAATTTGTCCTTTTACGCTGCAGCAGAACACAACAATCAACGCAACACACTAAAACAAATTAAACATTTGGTTTCTTTTTTTTTTTTTTTTTTGAGCAGTGGGTGTGAAGACAGCGGGGATTGCAAGATAATAGGTACACTAATTTCCCAATGACGACTTATAATGCCACTTGTCACTTATTTACGACTTGCAAAATATCTGTTTATACCTATTCTAGTTATTACTTGAATTTTTTTGATTTCTGCTCGATTTTTTTTTTTTTTTTTTTTTTTTTCAATTTATAGTCTTGAAGTGTCTGGGTTAATCTGCTTCCTGGTTAATCGAGAGTCTGCTGTATATTAAATTTGGAATAAAGCTAATTAAACTTCTCAGCTCTTGTATCCCCCTTTCCTCTTTTCCTCAAGTAAGTGAAATAAAAATTAGCATTAGTAGAGGCATTTGATGCAAGAAAGCAAGCTTATGCAGCATCAGCCAAAAAAAAAATAAAATAAAATAAACCACTTCCACTTCACCCCTCTGTTCGTTCAAAATACCTGTCCAGCTGAGCCTTAAACTTATTTAGGCTATCAACCTCCACCACAAGGGATGGAAGTCTGTTCCACCAACCAACCACCCGCTGGCTAAAGGCAAATTTCCGCACGTCTATCCTACATCTGTCTTTCCTCAATTTGAATTTATGCCCTCTCAGGTGATTTTTCTGAGCTAGAGGAAGAATTCCATCAGCATTGAGCATGCTTAAACCATTCAAGGCTTTATACACCTCTATCAGATCACCTCGCTGGTGCCTAGTCTCCAGACACTGTAATTTGCAAAACTTAAGCCTTTCTTCGTAAGAGCACCCCTTTGTTCCATTCACTAATCTTGTTGCCCTTCTCTGTACTCGTTCCAGCAGCTCTACATCCTTCTTGAAATGAGGCCTCCAGACCTGTATACAGTACTCTAGGTGTGGCCTGACCATCGCCTTATACAATGGAATAATCACCTCCTTATCCCTGCTGGAAAAATTCCTGTATATCATTGACAGTACTCCATGAGCTACTCTTGCAGCCCGTCTGCACTGCTCAGAGAACTTCATATCTGCCTGCACAACCACCCCCAAGTCCCTTTCATTCTCTACCACTGTCAGTGTTGTACCACAGAGTTGATACGTTGCTCTGGGGTTGCTGTTTCCCATGTGTAGTACTTTACATTTGTCAATGTTAAACTTCATTTGCCACCTCTCAGCCCATCTGCTCAACCTTTCCAGATACTGTTGCAGCAGCATAGTGTCAGTAGTGTCCTTGACAACCCTGCCAACCTTTGTATCATCTGCAAACTTGGACATTAAGCCCGATATACCATCATCAATATCATTTATAAATACAGAAAACAACAATGGACCCAACACTGAGCCCTGAGGGACTCCACTAATAACATCAGTCCACGATGAGCAGTGTCCATTGATTACCACTCTCTGTCTTCTCCCCCTCAACCACCCCTTTATCCATAGCAGCAATTTGCCTCCAATGTCACACTGCTCCAATTTGTGTAGCAGTCTTCCATGTGCAACAGTATCAAAAGCCTTTCTAAGATCCAAGTATATAATATCAAAGTTATTCCCTGCATCCAGTTCTTTTGTGACTGCATCATAGTATCCAATCAAGTTGGTCAGGCAAGACTTCCCCTTAACAAAACCATGCTGTGTCTGAGCTATAACTGAAGTCTTGTCTAAATGATCCTGCAGTGCTTCTTTAACCAGTGCCTCCATTAATTTTCCTGGAACAGAAGTTAAGCTCACAGGTCTATAATTACTTGTGTCAGCCTTTGATCCTCCTTTGTGAATTGGGGTCACATTTGCACATTTCCAGTCTATGGGTACCTCCCCTGAGTCCAAGGAAGCTCTCATAATTATGGCTAAGGGTTTGCTTACTTCCTTTGCTGCCTCCTTTAATATAACTGGATAGATCCCATCCACCCCGGGTGCCTTTCTTGTGTTTATCTTCAACAGTTTCTCCTCCACTTTACTCCCAGTTATTTCAAGATTCTGTAGCTTACTGCTAGAGTTGAATACACCTCTGGCATTCCCCTCGCTGAATAACTCCTCATGTGTGAATGTCGATGCAAAATATTCATTTAGTTTGTTAGCTACCTGAGCAGGATCATCAACACTTGACCCATCAATATCAAGTGGACCAATCTGATTCATCCCCTTCCTTCTAGAGTTTACATAAGTAAAGAACTCTTTGCTGTTTTTCTTTGCATCCCTTGCCAAGGATTTCTCGTAATCTGCCTTCGCCTGCCTAACCTCCTTTGTAACTTGGTTGCATATCAACTTGTATCTATCATAGGCTTCTGTGTCATGTGTTAATTTGTATGTATCCCATGCATTTTTCTTCTCTGCCATATGCCTCATTAGTTCATCTGACATCCATTTTGGCCTAAACCTTGAACAATATTTCTTAGTTGGTATGTAAAGCCTAGTAGCTTCCAAGATAAGTTCTTTGAATGCTTCCCATTTTGAATTTGCTGTTGGTAACATCATCAGTTGGTCCCACTGTATAGAATTTAAATACTGTCTCAGTCCATCGTAGTCGCCTTTACGGAAGCAATAACCCTTCCCTTTACCCCTAATGGTAGTTACCTCTTTGAGTAAATCCCACTTCAGCACACTGTGATCACTGCCACCTAGTGGTTCATTTATCTGCAGATTCTTAATGCATGAAGAATCACTGCTGATAATCAAATCAAGAGTATTACTCCCTCTAGTTGCCTCCCGAACATGCTGATGTAGAAAACAATCATCCAATAAATCCACAAAAGCCCTGCTAGTGTGTGAGTAACCAGCCCCCAAAATCCAGTCAATATCTGGGAAATTAAAATCTCCCATTATAAGACACTCTGATTTACTGGCCCACTCTATTTCCCTGTACAGTTCCTTATACTCATCAGAGTCATTAGGCCTATAGCACACTCCTACTCTCAATTTTGATCTCCCAATGCTTATGTCACACCAAACTGACTCAACACTGCACTGTCCAGCGATGTCGACTGGCTTCACTTCCTTGGTTTTTATGTGTTTCTTAACTAATAGCATAACCCCTCCCCCCTTCCTATCCTGTCTATCCTTTCTGTAGACGTTGTACTCCCCAAATTGCAGTTCTGCATCCCTTATATCTGTGTGACACCATGTCTCTGATATCCCAACAATATCTGCCTTTGATGTTTTGAGCAATACCTCAAATTCATCAAATTTATTTACTAAACTCCTAGCATTGGTGTACACGCAAGTATACCTGCACCTGTTTCTATTCTTAGCTACCCTAACACAACCCATGTGTTTACTTGTACCGCAATGGCTCCCAGCAGTCTCTGAAATACCATGCATCTTGTTTTTCAGGCTTCTGCTCATTCTAATAGAAGCAGTGCAAGAATCTCTTTCACCTCTGCCAGTGGCTACTGTCAATCTATTGGTCTTTGTCTCCCCCCAAGCTAGCAGTTTTCGGACCCACCTAACACTGCCTCGATAGCATCAGCAAATATTCTTGCACCCTTTCTATTTAAGTGTATCCCATCCCTGTAGAAGCAATCTCTCCTGTTAACAAGTACAGTCCAGGCTGAAAAAAATTCTACCCCTTGAGCCTTGCACAATCTTTCCAGGGCCGAATTGATCGAAAAATAATTGAAGTCTACTCTGAATTAAATGTCAGCAGCATACCCAACAAGTCACATTCAATTTCCATATTGGTATTAGTATTAGCAATGGCCACACGGTGCAAGGAAGCTTATGCTGCACCAGCAAAAAAAAAAAAAAATAAATAATAATAAAAATAAATAAATAACAATAATAATAAAATAATAAAAAATAAATAAAATAAAATGATAAGAATAAAATAATAATAAGAAAAAAATTTAAAAAAAAATAATAATAAATAAGAGAAAAGAAAATGGACAACCTAAGTGTTTCCCTCCTCCCGTAGATAATTATCAAGCTGACCTTTGAATTTCCCTATACTGTTAGCCTCTACAACCCATGTAGGTAATTTATAACTTGCTGGCTAAATAAAACTTCCTGCAATCCAGTCTAAACATCCCTCTCCGTTACTTTAAATTATGACCCCTAGTTCTAGAATAATTTATAACCGCGAAAATTTCGTCCTCATTCATTTTGCTTATGCCTCTCAGAGCCTTAAACACCTCAATCAAGTTTCCTCTAAGGTGCCTAGCTCTGATACCGACATGTTCAAAATCTTTCCTCATTTGGACGCCCTTTTGCCGATCTCATCAGGCAAGTTACTCATCTCTGGACCTTTCAAGAAGCACAATGTCTTTCTTTAGGTGCAGTCTCCATACCTGAACACAGTATTCCAAGTATGAGCTAACGATAGCCTTATACAATGGGATTATGATGTGCTTATCTCTACTAGTAATTGTTCGATACATCATCGATAAGGCACCATGGGCCTTCCTTGCAACCTGTCTTGCAAATTGCAACTTGTACAATGCTCAGAGAACTTAGTCTGACTGTATTGTAACACCCAAGTCCCTTTCCTCCACTACCGGCTTTAGTTCAACTCTGCCAAGTGTATAAGTTATTTTGGGGTTACTGTTTCCCAGGTGCAATGCCTCACACTTTGTTGGATTAAAGCATAGCTGCCATTTTTTTGACCATCCCTGAAGTCTATCTAGGTCATTCTAAAGAAGCTCTGCTTGGCGGTGATCATTAGCTACTCTACCAATCTTTACATCATCCTCAAATTTAGGCATCACGTCCTCTAACCCTTCATCGATGTCATTTATGAAAATCAAAAACAACAGTGTTCCTAATACTGATCCTTGGGGAATCCCACTAACATCAACCCAATCTGAAGAATAACCATTTATCACAACCCTCTGCCTCCTGCCCTGAAGCCATTCAGCTATCCATCTGAGGACTTTCCCTATGATTCCAACCTGTTCCAGTTCATAAAGTAACCGCTCATGTGGGACTGAGTCAAATGTTTTGCTGAAATCCAAATAAACAATGTTGAAATTATTCCCAATGTTCAACTCTCAAGTGACCCTGTCAAAATAGCTAATCAGATTAGTTAAACATGATTTTCCCTTTACAAAACCTTGCTGAGTATCCTTCAGAATTCCATTTCTATCTAAATGATCCCGAATTCCAACTTTGATCATTGTCTCCATGATTTTCCCTACTACTGCAGTTAAACTAACTGGCTGGTAATTTCCCACTTCACTCTTAGAACCACTTACGTATTGGGGACATTGGCACTTTTCCAATCTAATGGAATCACTCCCGAGTCCAGTGATGCTCACATAATTAGCCTCAATGGTTCAATGCACTCAATTGCCGCCTCCCTTAAGATTATAGGGTAAGGCTCTAAAGTTTTTTTATTAAATAAACATTTGAAATTTCATCATTAATTACATTTTTTTCAACTTCACTCCCATAATTTCTCATTGACGTGAAGGGTTTTTCTTCTGTAAATATCGATGCAAAGTAACTGTTGAGTTCATCTGCAACTTCAGCTGGGGTATCTAATACTATCCCACATCCATTACATAAGGGTCCAATCTGGTTTGTTCTTCTCTTTTTTGTATTTATATATGTGAAGAATTCCTTATCCCCCCCCTCTTTGCCAGCCTAACCTTTTCAGTGGCATTATTACAGATCATTTTGTAGCTGTTATAGGCCTCAGTATTTTTTATTGCTCTGTAACTTTTTAATGGTCTTTTTCTGTTCAAGTAATCTGGCAACTTCATTATGCATGAGTAAGTCCAGGCTCTTTTAAGACAAATCTAATTCCCTTCAGGGAACATTATATGGTAAATAGCTTTAATTTTAATTAATGTTGTGTAAAGTAAGGTAGAAGTGGGTATTTTGAATAAATTTAATAAATTAGACAGATTGTTAGAGGGATGTACAAATGAGGTGGGAAGGGTTTTTTTTTTTTTTTTTTTTTGCTAATTCTGCTTGCTTCTTTGCATCACTTTACTATTACTAATAGTAAAATTACTAAAGTTTTCATTTTAATATTTTAATTGAATTCTCATTACAGAAATTGTTTTCTCTGCTTCCGGTCGTGAGGATGTTGATGTCAGAATGTTAGGAACAGGTAAATGCATTTGTTTTTTAAATAAAATACATAATTTGTTCTCTATAAACATGTACTGATTTATTTAGATCGTTTAGGATGAAATTGTTTGTATTTCTAATGAAAAGTCAGTTTGTTTTTTTTTTGATTCTTCAGTTGAGACTAAAGAAAGTCATGAAAGAACTTGTGAATACCCTCCCCAGTCCAAATGAAAGCTCCTTCCTGATGAAAAATTAACAGAATATTTGAACAACTCTATCTTAGCAAACAGAACAACAATTTATACAACTGCCAATACTGAAATGAAAATTACAAGTATCCTGCTTTCAATTTAACATTTGAGTCGAATTTTCATTTGATGGGGGAAGCAGGGAAGACTATTTGGTTTTTCCAGCATTCTGAATCATTTTCTATCACTATAAATGATAGAAATAAAATATCACTTATAGTGATATTTTCTAAGCAAAAATGCTATAAGCAGTGCACTTATAGCAATATAACGGCAGCACTCAAACTGTATGCCGTGGGATATTTTAAATTTCGAGGGAAACACAGCGATACTCTACATATGTCAGACAAGTGCCTAGTCACCAGACACTAATTTGCAAGTCTTAAGCCTTTCTTCATAAGAGCATCCCTTTGTTCCATTCACTAATCTTGTTGCCCTTCTCTGTACTCATTCCAGCAGCTCTACATCCTTCCTAGATAAACCTGAGTCCCCTTCAAATCATTTGCAGTGTGACTAACTAACCTCTGCATCTTATACAACTGCAATAAAATTATTAAAAAGTTGCTCATTTATCACTGGAAACATGAAATTACCCCAGAAAGAATAGCAATTTCACCATGTTATAAATTAATTGAACTATTCTATGCACAAATTGCTTTTATCTAAAGCAAGCTGTACACGCTCAAGCAAATATGAAAAATTGCTGAAGCATGTATGCCTGGCTTAGCAGAAAATACTGCTGATAATTTGCACTTTTATCATGTGTGCTAAACCAAAAATTTTTACCAAGGCATTCTACCAAAAATATGCCTTAAATAGTATGCTGTTTTTACTGCATGAATTGTTAAATATGTTAAAAATTATATATAAAAGCTGAAATTATTTCTTTCTTACCCATTTTACTTTCAAAAGGTGTTGCTTTACAAAGTTGAGCAAAAGTTTGTAAGATGAAATTAGTATGTAAATTGAATTTCCGTTGTCAAAAATTTTTGTTTGTAAGACCAAAAGTTCATAAATTGGATGTTTGTAAACTAGGAGCTCACCGTATTTTAATTATTAAGTGTACTCTCCTTACTTATCTCATCTTTGTAATATGTTGACCAAACTGCTTAAAATTTCAAATTTTGAAAAACAGTTTCAAAATGGACGTATTTATTTGAATTTTTAATTAATTTTTTATTGACATTATAGGTATTTTTGTTTCTTTTCAACAGGCCGCCCTTTTATTCTTGAGATCGTTAATCCCCGGCGCTCCAATTGGACCCAGGATGAGTTTCGACAAATGCAAACAGTAAGTTTGCAGAAATTTAGCATAACATAACAATTAATTTTTGCAATCGTAATGATTTCTTTTTCTTAACAATTCACCTGTAACCAATTATAAATAAATCATGCTAAAAGATCAGATTGTATGTACCCAAAAGTTTTTTATGTTATGTGGATCTACCATGATTATTTTGGATCATTTTCTGAGTTTTTTTTATATATAATTTATGCAGATTTCCACGCAGAACATAACATTAACTTTTTATTATATTTTTACATCCTATGAAATAAATTAATCATTAGTTTTATAACTATATTTCATCATCTAACTTAAAGCTCTGTGCTACTACCTTCTGGTTTAACATTTTATTTTTAGGCCTTGCCAGAAGATAAAATAAAGTAACACTTTTCTTATTTTGCATGATGCAGTAGCGAGTGGCTTGGAGTATGATAGGGAAGAATCTTATAGTTTCCAACTTTGCCATTTTCTCATTCTTGGTTGTTTTGCAATCCTGTTTTACAGATTTCGGACAGCTGTTTTGGCTATTTGCTGTTCTCACTTTGATCATGATTTGCCTCACAGGCTAGATGCCCATTCATTGGTGAAGCCAGACAACTAATTCTTTTTTGGTTTCACTTACACCTGTTTGCTTTGCATGTAGGCAGTTTCTTCCCAGTCTCTCAAGCATGATAAAAATTCCCAAAGAGGGATCAAAATGCCCTTTTAGTAGACCACCTTGAAGTAATCCTTAAAAAGATAGAGAAAATTTGATGGGGATATCATTTATTTATCTAGCATGACATGAACAAGGGAGGATATAAATTGAAATAAAGGAATGATATTGTAGATTTGGATGCAAGAAAATTTATCTTTAGACAAAGGGTTGGAAACCTTATATACATTAGGGATAAATACATGGAAAAAGTATATAAAATATGAAAAAATTAGTAGAAATTTTTTTTATAAGCTTGTGTTTTTTTTTTATTATGTAAACCTCAAACACGAGAGGTATTAGAACCTATAGTACTTAGTACTGTGCTTGGGTTAGAGGTTGAGAAGATGAAAGAAGATATTTGTTGACATTGAACTTGAACTTCTGTAGACTGTAATTTTCAGGAAATACATATGAAGGAAGATTGTTCCAGGAAACGGCAGTTGAATGAATAAACAAGGAAGATGAAAAGTTCGTTCTGTGAGTTTGAAGTTGGACAGTAAATGGATGTTGGCCGATTGTTTTGAAAGAGAGAGCAGGAATTATAGAAGCCAATTCAGAAGAAGAGTGCCCATGGAAGTATCTGTACAAGAGGCATGCAGCAGAAACAGTACATCTATGAGACAGCGAGTGGAGAATCATTAATTAACCTAACTGCCCTCTTCTGAATGGAATCAAGAAGCCTGAGAGAGGTTTTGGGGGCACCACCCCAGATGTGGGAATAATATTCCATGGCAGAGCCGATTTTCGATTTATACAGAGTGAGCAGCTGTTTGGAAGAAAACTAATGCCGAGAGCAAAGGAGAAAACCAAGTTTTTTAGATTCAGAGGAAACAATATTTGTAATGTGCTTGTGCCAAGAGAGATTAGAAGTCAGGGTAATCTTCAAAAGAGATATATATCATTTTGCCTAGAAATCAGAGTGTCACTAAAGATAAGTATAGGAGCAGAAGAATCCTTTTTGTGAGATATAAGACAAGACTCAGTTTTAGAAGGGCTGAAATCAACTAAGTTGTCTTTGCCCCACTGGAGAATTACCTGGAGATCGGCATTTTAGTAATTGGTTGCAGATTTTTGAGAAGTTGAAGCTGATTGAGCAGGGCACGGTTTCTCAAAATGGAAAGTAGAATGCAATGTGCTATCATCGGCAAAACTATGGATAGGATTTCCAGTCAATGGAAGGTCATTAATATACAAAAGGAAAAGAGTAGGGGAAAGAACTAAACCTTGGGGACACCGGCATTAGTGGAGAAGTTAGAAGACAGAGAGCCATCTACCATCACCCTCAGTGAGCGATCAGAGAGAAAACTGGATAACCAATTACTAAAAACAGTTGGCAAACCATAAGATAGAAGCTTGTTTAGAAGACCTTTATGCCAAACACAATCGAAAGCCATTGAGATGTCAAGAGCAACTACTTGTGTTTCACTGAACTTTTCCATTGAATTAGTCCATAAATGGGTAACATAAGCCAGAATATCACCAGTGGATCAACACTGATGGAATCCATACTGGCAATCATTGATCAGACGGAAGGTTTCTAGGTAGTTTAAGAGTTGGCGGTTAATTGATTTCTCCATTACTTTAGAAAGAGTAGAAGTAATTGCAATGGGACAATAATTGGATGGGAGGGATTTTAGGAACTGGCTGGATATGAGCAAATTTCCAAGCAGAAGGAAAAACACCTTTGGAATAAGGAAGTGAAAAAAGGCGGCAAAGAATAGGAGTAAGTTCATGGAACTTTCTTAGCATCAATATTTGTCAAAATTCTTCTGACATCCTTTTTGACGGAAGACCACAAGAGGCATTGAATGGAGCGTGTTGGCAATGGTGGGAGGTGTTTTACCAAGATCATTAATACATGAGTTGGAAGAAAAATGGGATGCTAGCAGGTCAGCTTTATCCTTGGCTGAAGTGACAACAGAACCATCTGGTTTGGGCAGAGATGGGCAAAAGTTGCGGCCAATAGCTTTGGCAAGAGACCAGAATGCTCGGCTACCATTGGGGCAAGAAGCAAGTTTTCTACTCTTAGCCTGTTCAAACTCTAGTTTGGACTGATTAATAACTGCTTTACAATTGTTGCGAGCGTTGGTGTAGGCAGAAAATGAAACTGAAGAATTAGAAACAAGCCAATTATGATATGCAACATTCTTCTCTTGAATAGCCTTAGCACATTTATTGGAAAACCAAGGTTTAGATAAAGGACGAGATTTTAAAGTGGAGTGTAGGATAAAAGATTCCATTCCTGCAAGAATAATTTCACTGATATGATCTGAGCAAACTTTAACATCAGAAGTTTTGAAACAGTAATCCGACCAAGGAAAAGAAATCTTGCAGGTCATCCCATTTTGCATTCTTGTAATGCCAAACAACACGAGGTTGGTAATAGCCATGAGATAAAGGCTCCATTGGAGACAATCACCAAGTTGTGATCTAAAGTGCCTAAAGGACTTCTCACTTCGACCGTGTACTTTCTCACAAACATCGTGTACGATGTTTGTGAGAAAAAGATCAAGCGTGTTGGCTGTATGATTAGGATTGTCCGGTATTCTTGTAGGTAAATGAACAATCTCTGAAAGGTCATTAGTAATTGCAAAAGCCAAGGCTTTTGCAATTACTAATGACCCCGCATCTCGACCAGCTGGGTCGGTGTGACTAGAAAACGGAAGTCAACTGGAGTTATAAACGTTAAAATCACCAAGGAAAATTACCTCACTGTTAGGAAAGTTCGACTGGAGAAAGTCAAGTTGTAAAGAGAGGAAGTCAAAGAGCTCCAAGTGATTAGTGGAGTTGGGAGAACGGTAGAGACAATAGATGAATTTGACAGAATGAGGTAGAGAGATTTTAAGCCAGAGAAGAGAGGAGATTCCAAATTGCCAACTCTCTGACAGGGAATATCAGAACGGACATATGCACAAGTACCACCTTTGAGGCGAAAGGAATCATACAGCGAATAATTTGAACATCTGAGATGAGCAGTAATTGAATCAACCGATAACTGAGATTCTGTCAGAAAAAGTACATGGGGTTTGGCAGACTGCAAGTGGAAATGGAAATCGTTGAGATTAGAATTGAGACCACGTATATTTGTGATATATTTGTGAAATGAATTAGGAAGTGTTTTGGAGGTTTAGATCTTTTTGCAGATAAGCTTGCTCTATTAGTTTGACAATTCATGGTGTGTTCAATAGTAAGAAAAAGTGGGTGGGACATGCTGTATGAAATAATGAAATATTTGGATATGGCGTACACATGGTAAAAATATACGCAGATCCTTGACATAATGTGGCCTCGACAATAGTTCCTGCATACACACTACGCGGACTCCCTCCAGTCACTATCTGGCAGAGTAAAGGTAGCAAGATTATACACTAGCTGATCCGGAAGCCTCCCAGAGAGTTACTAATAGGTTTGGTCCGGTGTACTAACTAGCGGCTGGCCTGCGAACACCGTTTTAGAGCTGTACCCTCGAAATGTAAGGAATATTGGATCTTGCCACGATGTTCATCATAATCTCAAAAGCCATCAATCATACTGCATGATGGAAGAAATAGGGAAGGGTTGACCAGAACTTAGCTCTGGAGACTAAACATGGGTTCCACCACTTCAAGCCTCCAATAAGCAAAGTGGTGGTATCACACCAGTTGATGAGAGTCATCTACCACCTAGTACTGCCTGGTAGCATAGAGGGGCAGCATTCCTCCATGCGGTGTGGGCACCACACCTCGACCCCTGCTTACGTTGGTTCACACCTGGGTGGTCACTCACCATGTACTTGTATATGGAGGTTATACCCAGGATTACTAACAGTCCCACCATCGTGAAGGTGTAAGCAGAGGATTTGGCTGTCATAGACCGTCCAGACTTCGCCGAAATTGGGTCCACTTGACTTGAGCGTCACTCGAATATCAGTTCCATCAGCGTTTTAGACTCCCAGGTAGCAAGTACAGCTTGTCTGGCATATCTGAGAGAATGCCTGTGACAACCTCAAGGATTGTTCTACCATTATTTAATATTAACAGTGCTATTAAATTAATTAAAATGTTCAATGTTCAATCAAGGGATGTACTTTGTGATGTGCAGAACTAATTTGTATTTTAAATTATACAGCTTCAAACATAAAATAAATATAACTTTTATATTTTTGAAAATGTGCAGTTTATTCACCAGAAACATGAATTTCATTATTGCGTTGTTTTAATTCAATTTAGAAATGCTCTTAAATGTTTTTAAAATTGTTGAACTTGTCCTTCAAGGATGTAAATTATTAGTTTCTTAATTCATTGATTAACTTTTACAGGAAGTGAACAACAGCACACAGCATGTAGCAGTTAGAGATTTACAGATAGTTACCAAGTATGTTCTTTTTAAGTTTTGTGTGATAATACGATAATGTAACATTAAATTAAGTGTTTTCATCAAAAATTTGTCATCCTCTGCACCTTTATTATTAAATGTTTGCTGTGATTTTTGATTGGAATTGCTGTCAGAGGACATATACTATTTTATTAAAATTAAAAATGGTCTAAATAACAAATGTTATATAGTTTGTAGGATTTTGTTGTCTAAAATACTGTCATTGATGATTTTTCCTTGCAGAGAGGATACCCAAAAGTTGAAGAAAGGAGAAGAGGAAAAGAAGAAAAGTTATTCTGCCAAATGTTGTATCAATCGACCATTTACTCAAGAGGATAAAAAACATTTGGACTCAATCAAAGACCTTGTGCTAAAACAAAAGACACCAATTAGAGTACTACACAGGTAAGAGTTATGATGTTATTCTGATTAATAACTTTTCACAGCAACCTTACACTAACATTTTTCACAATTTCTTTCTCTCTCTTGCAGTTATTACTAAGTAAAAGGAAGCATTTACCAAACATTAATGATTGTTGTACGTAATATGGACAGGTTAAGGGTTGGAAAAAATTTTACATCAAGACTTTAAATATACAGGTTGTTTCTAAATTGTGCAGAACAAATGTAGAAGCATATTCTACAGCTAAAAATAATAATAATAATAAAAAAATTGCTACAAGCATATCTGAAAGGTCTTGATTTCCAAGATAAAAAAAAGTAAACTGCAGCACAGAATAATCTGCCACGCTGGTCTAGTGCGGTTGGCAGATCCACCATATTTAGCAGTCAGGGGCTTGAACCCCGGTCTACTCTTTGAGTAGACCGGGGTTCAAGGTCCACCGGGGTCTACTCAAAGTGTGTGTGCGTGTGTGCACGCTATACATCAATATCAAACATTAATTGAAATTTTTTGGCATATCTGCAAGCAGCAGCTATGGAATTGTTACAAACTTCATAAATTGTAATCGTATCAGTGTGCTTTTGCTGAGTTAACAGATTTGTAGTGTCTCCCATAAATTACAAAACATAAACCCTTAAAAGGAAAACATCTAAAACAGCTGTTTAAAGTGATTCCATTTTTATCAATGTAGCATTCAGTGTGATGAAGCCATGATTTCCTGGCATGTCTTATCATTTCAGGACTATTCTTAATGGTTTTAGCAGCTTCCAAATTGTGATTTCTCAGATTGTCTTGAGAAATCACAATTTGCATTGATTAAACCATGGATTTCATGTGGCCGAAAACAAAGTAATCTAGATACATGATTGCACAACAGATGTGTAGAAATTTGCTTTCAGCTGGTGGGTAGTTGTTGGAACAAACATCCATCTGGAATTGTGGAAGTGGGTGGTTTGACAGGTGATGTGGCAAGTTTGTATTTATACCAGCATGTCAGAAAATACTAGGGGTAAGAATAATCTAGACCTTATCACTACTCTCAATCAGATAACGTCACAGTACAGGAATCATTGTCAAGTAGTGATCATGCAGTCAGTTGGAAGATGAAGAAAGATGTTGCAATAGGTAAAGGTACAGGTTTTAATTTCAAAAACGGGGCCTGTGACAGTCTAAAGTTCTACATGGCATCTATTAATTGGGTAGATTGTAAAGGGAGGGAAAATACATTAAAATTATGGAATACATTTAAAGCATACTCACAGAAGCCATGAACACATATTTCATTAAGAAAATACAGCACAAGGATACCAAAATGGATGAATACAGAGCTGGCAGTCTAATAGAGCAGAAAAAGATAGCAGGGGAATAGTACTGAAGCATACAACAGCTACAAGTTGATCTCTATTGTTACTACATATAAGGTTAGAGAGGCCATGGCTGAGTATGAGAAAGCAGTAGCTAAGAGAGCAAAGAATGAGGATAAGGAGTTTTTCACATATGTGAATACAGTGGGGCCCACTCATTAGGTTCCAGACCCCACCAAAAAAGTGGAATGTATTTTTTTTTCCAATGCACATAAAAGCCAAATAACATGTTTATGCTATCATGTGCCATAAACAGACCGAATCACCGACAATAAAATGCCACTGGATGCCCTTGTCGGACTTGGCTGCTGAGTGTGTCATGCCGAAAAGGCAGAACATGCACCGAACAAAATGAACATCGATATAATTGAAAACCGCTGTATTAGCAGGACGCCGAAAAGTGGGGTCCTACTAGAAATCAGATTGGACCCTGGTGTACTGCATGTGAAAACCCAGCTGATGTTGTTTATGAATTTAATAGGTAATTCATATTGATCTTTACTGACAAAAGGTCCTTTGTGCTGTGGAGAGGCTGAGCCATTTTTAGTGATTTTGAAATTACAGGTTTATTAGAAAAACTTTTCAGCCTAAAGTCTCCTGAAGCTGATGGCATATACCCAGTAATTTTAAGAGAGATGGCAGAGAGTATGTGGAACCATTGAGATTAATTATGAGGGTGTCATTGGACTTGGGAGATTTGTCTCAATGCGAGAAATGCCAAACATACTGCCAATACATAAAGGTAGTTCTAAGAGTGAAGTCAGTAACTACAGACCAGTTAGTCTGACTTCAGTGATAGGGAAAATCTTAGGTAATGATTAAGAGTGCAATCCAGGGACATTTAGGTAGAAATGGTGCTCTTCTGAGAGAGTTGCTTGGATACAACTGTTTTTGTCCCAAGATGAAGCCTCAGCCAGTAAAATAGTTATAGTTGCTTTGGACAAAATTTGACAATGACCACATTCCTACCATTTTTTCAATGCATGGACCTCATTATCTGAACTTTAATCCTTGTGACTTCTAATTATAGAGATCTCAGTGACAGGATTTGCCAAAACAGTTCTCTGATTGACCAGAAGGAAAGTATCACTAGGCATGTTACCAAATTTCCCATTACATACTTCAGGCATCAGTTGCATAAACAGCTGTCACATTAAGCAGTTTTATCTTTACAGCCTGTAGTTTCCTCCTACCATAATGTAACTTGATCAAATCAAAATTTCATCTCTAGGTGCTTCATGGTTTGCCATCTACAGACAGTCAAAGTGCCACACTTTAATTATAACTATCCTATGTTTCCTACACTGATTTTAATGCAACACATATCGTTATTTTATTTCCAAGTATTCTTTTTTTTTTTTTAAGACGTCCTTTGGCTGAACGTGAAAGGATAATCCATGAAATGAAGGCAGAGGCAGATGATCATCTCCAGATCTTTACACTTCATCTTACTACTCAAGCAGGAACGTATCTTTTAAGGAAATATCTAGAAAAAAAAATTAGCAAATTATGTTAACTTGATTATATTTATTTTCATTCATCAACTATACTCCTCTCATAATGCTTTGGAATTTGTGTTTGTTTAAATTAAAATACAGTGAAAGTCCATTGTTATGAGTACTACTTATCCTTTCTTTAATTTTAATTGTTACTGGTGCAATTTGTTACATACTATTATTCCTTCTTTATTTTAGTTATAGAACACAAATTCATGTGATTGGAGTAGATGTTTGAAGCATGAGGCAACTGTAAAAAAAAAAAAAAAAAAAAAACATTATTTCATGCAACTTGGACCCACCTGTCTGTTTCTGCTTTTATAATTCAGTAAGCAAAATTGCACACTTGGGAAAGTTTGTTTGATAAAATTCAGTTAATGTATTAGGTTCGTTTTAAGACAAATACAAGTGGTAAAGTTTCATTAAATAAGCTTTGCTAGGTTATAAGAATTTCATAAATCCTCTAAACTTGAAACAATACTGTAAAGGTTATTAGTAATGAAAGATATAACAAACTTTTATTTTTATCCTATTGTTTGAGTGAAACAAAGATGAAATTAGAATGGGTATAAAATATTTTCTTATCTCTCATTATAACATTAAAAATGGAGAATATATCCAGAATTAGTCTGACAAGCAGAAAAACCAGACTTTGCCAGATTTCTGCACTTAAATTCTTATTCTATGGCCTGAATATCAACTGTACAAGCATTTTAGACTTCCAGACAGCATTAGCACTAGAAGAATTTTCACAGTTAAACTCAAGGATTAGTAAACTAAATAAATCATTTTTGTTATGTAACCATCATTAAGACATTTCTAAACAAGCAATATCTAAAGAGAGTGGTCATCTCTTGATGAGGAATTAAATTAATCAGATTTTATTACGTTAAAATACTTAAGTTTCTCCTTTAAAAAAAAAAAAAAAATCATATTATATCATGAATAAAAGTATTCTGGAGTGTTTTACCCCTTTCAGTAGTGCCAGTATATTGGGATGAATTAAAGGTACCAACAAAGCATAGTAATTTATGCTAAGTAGGCCCAAAGTAGAGCCCATTGGGAGTTCTAAATTGTACAGTTATATCAATTTTCTGATATTTATTCCTGAAAGGATTGAGTATGCACTCTAACCTTGCTATAAAAAAAAATACAGCATTTTTTAGCATAATTACAAAAAAAGTTTATTAAACATCTTTTCTTTTTCTAATATACAAACTCCATTTTTTTTTTTTTTTTTGCTA
Organism: Mastigoproctus giganteus; assembly: GCF_048544385.1. Classification (NCBI taxonomy): domain Eukaryota; kingdom Metazoa; phylum Arthropoda; class Arachnida; order Uropygi; family Thelyphonidae; genus Mastigoproctus; species Mastigoproctus giganteus. The sequence goes on from NC_143580.1 coordinate 228,089,500, forward strand.
TCACCTTTTTTTTTTAATAAAGTCATATACAACATAAAAATAACTATACAAAATGTGATCACAGATATGACAAAAATTACTAATACACAGAACTGAAAAAGAGAAGATATGCATTTTCCTACCCCTTCCCTTTCAATTTTAGCTGTATATATACAATACGTATTGACGCAAACAAAAAAAAAAAAAAAATGTATATCACTAGGCATAAAGCTATGCTTACTTACAGAACAATGCAGCCATTTCAAAACCAAACTAACTTAAAAAACATAAGCAATACAATATAATAGTTTTAAATGTTTAACTGAAGTAGTCAAGAGGGGGGGGGGAAGTCAGAATGAACATCTAAAAATTTATCACAAAATATCTTCAAGTTCAATAAAATAACCTGGTATGAAGGTCATTCAAAATGTTACTATAGTTTAATACCTTAGGGTGGAATTTCAACTTAGTTTTCATAATGTACATTTCTGTATAGTTATTTGTGTGAAGGATGGCAACAGAAGATCTCTGCATACCTGCCAACTCTTCCAACTTAGTTGAAGGTTTTTGATAAATTTAGTTGACTTTTTTTTTTTTTTTTTTTTAAATTATGGACTTTCTGACATTAATGTTATGCACTTAAAAGCTGATGTTAGGTGACTTTTCATTTAGCCGAAGTATAAAGGCCACATTACAGTATTAGGTGCAAAAATTTATTGTTACTGGTTATTGGGGCAGTTTATTCTTTAAAAAAAAAAAAAAAAGCAGCTTAAACAATATGTAAGTGCTTTGTTTCTTAAGAGAATTCATTTGTGAAAAAAATGACCAAAAAAAAAAAAAAAAATGTTCGTATGATGTACTGCCTATAGTCAACTTCAACCAAATTGTGAAATGTAAAGATTTTACATTGGCCAATACTATCAAATTGGACAAAATGAAATTAAATAAAGCAGAGACATTAATTGGGAAGAATAGTCTTCCGTTTCTCAATATCTAAAAGTTGGCAGGTATTCTTGTGAGTGGAGAACATGTCCACCTACAAGTCTGCATTAACACTGGCTGCCATCAGAGATGCACAATTTGAACTAATTGCACAAATGTATTGTATTTGCCAGATCTTACTGCAAGTAATTTCTACTAGCTCCCCAAACTGTGGGAACATCCTTGTGACCAGGATGGAAATGTATAGAGAATAATTATTTATGAGACCAGTGCATTTTAGTTCTTTAGGATTATACTGAAAAGTAATCATAATAACATGGTACATGAACACATTACAAAATACGTTTTGCTACAACTAATATCAGTTAGCAAAATTTATTTTGTAATACATATGAATACATTGAATACATATGAATTACCAAAAATGCAATGTTTTGAGTGACCCTCATAGGAGTTCATTCTATTTCCACTAATGCTATTTATAAATTTGTGTTCTAAGGCTAACATATACGTTGAGTGGCCACTTTATTAGATATGCTTACTCTTTTCGTGGGGCAGAGCCACCCTTTAGTAACAGCAGCACATGGTTATACGTGCAATATAAAGCAGGTGAGCAAGATAAAAGATTTAAGTGACTTTGAAGCATGAATATTGGAGCCAACAACCAAACTAAAAAAAAAAAAAAGGATAAAGCATATGGTTACAGTTGGCTCAACATTAGAGATTTGGAAAAGCTCCCTGGTCTGACAAATCCCAGTTCCTGCTGTTGGTAACACAAGTCTGTGGACCCATACCAACAGTGCAGTCTGGTGGTGTAATAGTGTGGGGAGTGATTTTATGGTGCACAGTGGGTATATGTTACCAATGGAACAATATTTGCATGCCATAGGCTATCTGGAAATGTTTCCATCCCTTCATGGCTACATTGTAATATCTGTTAATGCATTCTTCCAACAGGATGATGCACCATATCACAAGGCCAGCATTGTACAGAACTGATTCCAGGAATGTGAGGGTCACCAGATCTTAATCCAGTTGAGTACCTGCTAGATGAGGTGGTACAAGCCCTTCTGAGTAGAGATCTGCAACAACTCACAAATTGAGTCAACATGGGGCAGAGCATCCCTATGGTTCACTTTTGAGATCTCATTGAGCCCATGCCACAATGAATCCAGGCTGTTCTGAGAACCAACTGGCTGACCTACTCGCTATTAGACAGGTATACCTAATGAAGTGGTCACTCGTCGTAGATAACTCACAATAGTAGGGTTGCATTGTATATGCGGATTGAACACACAACAGGAATGAAATATTACCTAACAACTTTTATTCTTTAAATAACCTTAATCTTTTCAACCCTGTATTTAACACACATTTTTTAAATTATGACTTTTACTTACAATATAAGAGAAAAAATACCTTTGCAATTACAAAGCTCTATTTCTTTTACAGGCATATGCAGTTATTCTGCTTTGCTTTTCTATGGCATATATAACAGGTGAGCACAAACATGTTCTAATGCACATAAGTAAAAAAAAAAAGACCTAATAACAATGACCTCAAGTGTGCTGACATATTTACATTCTGTTATCTTTCTTCTAAATGAATATATAAACTCTTAAAAATACATAGCAACATCTGTTAGACTACACAATATTGAATTACCAAGTTTCTTTTACCAGGTTTAAGATGCAGGCACCTTAGCACCATTATAAAAAAAGCATACTTCAGACTATATTACTGAAGCAATCGATTTTGAAATTAGAAAATTAGAAAGTAAAAATTCATCCTTTTTCGTGACACTTTTTTAATGGATGAATTTTTTTTAGATAAAATTAATAGTAATATATATTTCTTTTGTGTATCATAAAAATCCTGCATAGAATTGCATGAAAATGTTTGTTGAACAGACAAAAAACTAGCATGAACATTGTTCTGAAAAGACAAAGTCAATAGTAAGCACAGAGTTTAAGAAACACTTTGGAATTCCTGAGGGCATATCACAAAAAGTGATAAATAGGTGTGTATATTAAACTTTTCAGAAACAGCTATTGCAAAGCACAAGCCAGTTACAGTGAAACCATTGTCAGTCCCAAAAATCTGTGTTGCATTTATTACAACAGATTGCCAGTATTAACTGAATTCCAAATAATGAAAGAACATCACACTCTTGTTATAAACTGGTACTAAAAACAAGCCACACAATCTTCACTAAATTTTTCAGAAATCCTATGAAAGGTATGAGTTATGGTTGTTGGTATTTTTGAGACATTGTTATATTCAGTGTGCGCATTAAAACTTTGTGCACCTTGATTTCTTGAACAGTGTACTTGAAGCAATTAAATGCAATTCAAGATGTAGTGGTTTTCCTTTTTAAGGCAGAAAAAAAATTAACTTTCAGTAATCAAATTTTATGCAGTGTTATACTTAACTCAGAATAGATATGTAAAAGAATTTGTGCATGGAGATTTTGGTAGAACTGTGCCTCATTTGGGTATGTTATTAGCAGCTGAGACAGATATACTGGACTTAGATGTTGAGGTAAGTTTATGATTTTCTTTATAGTGCAGTTGTAATTACCATTTGATTTAATGATGATTTTACCTTTGTGTGTATAAAAATAATATTTACAATGTTTTATGTAGAAGTGCATAAAGATGAAACATGCCTAAGATAAAATTATTTTATAAATAATTCTAAATAAAACATTTTCTTTGGGCCAGTCTTTGGAAATAAGTTACACAGACAGCAGTAAGTAATATATGCATATTTGCTTGGTCTCTTTCTCAAATGTTTGCAACACATTTACTGTTGACAGTAAATGTGTTTTGTCAAAAAATCTTTTTTTTTTTTGACTCCCCACCATCTAGAAAATAATTTGGTAGCTTATATCTTTATTTTCTTAAAAATAATTTTTTTTCACTACTGCTAATACAAAGTTAAGGCAAAAATAAAATAATAATAAATAAGGAGTATCTGTTCATGGCTGTGTTAGAAACTGAAGTTGGGTGTAAACCAAGTTTACACTTCAACCAAAGTTTAAGAAATAAAATTAAAAAAAACTACTGAATATGAAAATTTATTTTTTAAGGTACTTATAGTATTATTGAACAAGTTATAAAATAAGTTCCTGTCTTAGCAGCTATAAATCTAGGGATCTGTCAGACCCCTGAGATCATGGGTATGATTAAAAAAAAAATACACATCTGTTAAGAGGTTGGATATTAATTCTTGAGAACCGATCTGACAGTAAAAACCTGTTAATACAGCACATTAAAAAGCTTTTTATATTACAGTTAAAGTGGCATCATTTTCATATTTCGAATAATGAAATAAAAATTGCAAAGCTGAACTGGAAGGAAAATTTCTGCTTTGTTCAACTAGCTGAGAGTTCATTTAGTAATAGTAAACTTGATTTCACTGTTCTCAGTTTTAATATCTCAAATTAAATGGATCCACCACAATAAAAATGTTCTTGTTTATACTCTGGCATGACTACCAAGTCAGAAGAATTTACAATATATCATGAATACAGTCAATCGCATTTAACAGTTATAGACTTGAACAGGTCCACTGAAAGAACATATGCTACTAAATTTTCTCTCGACCACTTGGCTATGTATCTGTGGAATATTGAGGTTTTTTATCGATAATCAATATCATAATATTTTTAAGATGGAAAGAGTATTTCCTATTCAGATTGATAAGAATATCCTGTTGCAGATAGAAGTGAATGGTCAAGGAAAGGAAAACAATTGACAAAGGAATGCTGCATTAATATTTGAAAATGCTAGCTCATTGCAGCTAATGAAATAGTGAGTAGTTTTGCTTTATCTAGGATTCCTAGGAATTGGATTATGTTATCCAAAGCCTTTACTGATGTCTTTTGATGCCATAGATAATTGATAGTAAAAGCATCATACATTTATTAAGTAGAAATAGCTGCTATTTATCAACTCCTGTTGATAAATATCATCTTTACGCTATTTTAAAGTTACTGCCAAACTATGCAAATAGTGTTGTCTGCTATTTCCATAACCTAATAGTGACTTCATAGTTGAAAGATTTCATATCTATACCTTACTTTCTCGTTGGCAGTCTGACTTTGTTTGGTAAATGCTTAAGCTTTCTCATGGTGTAAGTCAATTGCTCTGGTGGCCTGACCTTTCTTTGTCAGTCACTTTCTGTTGCGATGATATGCAGTCTTTTCCATGACTATTGTTGTTGAATGGACTTAATGGTAATTTGTTTTTCTATTTTTATTTATTTTTCATTCATCTGTTGTATTTTATCATGATATTTCAAATTTTTTTTGGCTTCTGTGCCAGTGGGAGCCAGTCTAAAGTCATTATTTATTGGCTCAATCTTGACTATGTTTGCCTTTTATTTAAATGTTCTAAACTTTGGGTACATATTCCATACACTGTACTTTTAATTTTTTTACTTGTGCCTTGGTTTAACTTCTTGATTCTTCACTTTTTTTCTATGCTTTTCTGTTATGCCTACCTCCTATTTTACTTCACACACACAAATATCAGAAAAAGAATTACTGCAAATGGTGATCTCTAAGGATAAAATATACCTAGATCTTGTCATTAGGATAGTATTCTATCGTTTCTTTACAAAGTACAACTTCTTGGAATATGGTACAAAGTGCATATGAGATTTTTTAATACTCCTGAATTATATTGTTACAACTACTTTAGATATTTCTGCATTTATTCAAGATCAAAGTGATGTAGAGTGATCATTAAACAAAATGCTGGCCTTTTATTGCACTGTTCGTTTCAATTTTAAGATATGTAGTAAAGAACTTGAAATTCAATATTTTATCCATATTTCTGTTAGTGTGGTCTCTGTTTCCTGGGAACAATTTAAAATGTTTTGATTGCAGTATTCGTCTTCACTATCCTGGATTGGTTTTCAATGTATTAATATCTAAACAGAGGAGCAAAATCATTAATAAAAAGATTACATAGATTAGAACTAATATGCATCTTCTACTAAGATCTTAATTATACAGACTTTTTTTTTTTTTTTAAATATATATGTTACTATTTTACAAAACATAAGGCTATATCGATAGAACCCATTTTAAGTTTTAGAAAATTAGTGACAACACTTGTTCACCTTTTATTTTTACTTAGTGGTGGGGGGGGGGGGGAAGATTGTCTCAATGGAAAATTTTTCAAAATTGTCTGCATGAATAAAATAATGCATCAACTTAAATCTATTTTATATATATATATATATATATTACTCTTTCTGCTTGTCCTAACAGAATAAAATACCCTAGCTGTTCTGTAAATTGGGCATTAGATACTTTCTTCCAGCTTGGCATTTTTCAACAGATATATCTCCAGACATGTCTCTGTTCTTGCATTTTGGTGTGGATGAGACAGGAAGTTAGGCTGATATTGCCTAAGCCACAACTGGGAAATACTACAACTTGTTCCTTTCACCGAACTTGATTGACAGCACAATGAATTCATTTTTGTTTCTAGATGAATGCTGAATATCAAGCGGCAATTTATATTAGAAAAAGTTTGTTTATACTCCAGAATAGCCATATTCAAGGGAGTGTTAATTTTATTGTTATGGCAGTCATGCACAAGACTAAGAGCAAATCCTTGCACTTTACCATTCACATCCAATTCTCAAATGTATTGAAGGTTTTTTCATGTAGGTTCCTCTAGGAACATATATTGTCCTATTAGATAACATTTGATCATATATAGCTATCTGACAAGAGTAGTTATCAGGATTGTATCATTTATTGGGCTCCTTTTTAAAATGGATCACACTACTATTTATATGTGGTGGTGATTATCCTTGGCATTTTCTGACTTCACTGCAAATGGACTTTTTGTTTATAGTTTTTTTGTTAGTTGTTGGGGCATCGGCTTCTGTGGCCATATTGCACCTCCCAAAGTTTTTGCATTTTGTACTCTGATCCAAGCCTGAGGCAGGATTCGAACCCGCAACCTTTGGGTTGCCAGGCAGGCACTTTACCCACCCGGCTAGCCCGGTCGTCTTGTGTGGTAAAGTTGAGGATGAAGACATTGTTATTTTGTGTCTTCCCAGAGATGCTTATAAGCTCTCTCTGGACCTTTGAAAAGTTATGGTATTGTTCTTTCAGTAAAGCTGCCTCATGAACTGTTCTTTCTTATTGACATTTCAAATATGAATTGCTGGGGTGCTTTCCAGGCAACAGTGGAGTCAAAACTCAATGGCAGAATTTTGTGTGAGGATTGGGGCCTTGTCCAAAAACTGTGATCTTATACTATGATATTTTAATACATAAAAATGAAATGTGATGTTAGAATTTATTCTGTAACCTTCAGGTAACAAAGTTAATACCTTAATTAGATTATATATTTATTATAAACAATTATATATAGTGAAAATGAGTATGAAGAATAATATTTTTCAATGTCTTTGCTAGAATTTTCTAGGAGAAAGATGAATGTAATTATGCTTAGTGTCTGTGATTGATATATGGTATCTATACATGGTTCTGATGTTTCTTTCACTTTTCAGTCAGTTGAACTAGACTGGCCTCCACCCATTAGCTGATGATGTCAACATTGTTCTCATAATTTACAAAGACCCATCTAGCTTAAAGTCAGGACACTTGAAAAATGGAAAATTAGCCCAGCTTGAGTGAAAAGATGTATATTGCATTTTATTATATGTTATTTTTGATTTTAATTACATCAAGTGATGATTATGTACATTTTGCATTTTTTTTCTCACTACTGTACAAAAAAAAAAAAAAAAAACCAAGATGGACCTATTCAGGAACAGCAACAAGTTGGCCCACTACCCATCAATAATCTCAGCTGGCAACAGTTTGTACTACATTCACAACAGCATTAAACTTTTGTTTCCCAAACATGATTAACATAGCTGACATTTAAACTCTTGCATTTCTTTTTTCCCTTGCCCCACCAGGATGTTTTAACAGCTGCTTTACTTATTGCATCCAGAACTGGTATAGGAATACTGGAAACCAAGTTTAGAATATTTCCATTGCTCCACCTCCCCTAAATGCTGGATTATAATGAACAAACTTATCAGTTTCCTTCAGAATTCGTGCCAAGTGCTAGTATATAAATTTATACACAGATGTTGATGTTGTGACATGAAATTGTAAAAAGAAAAAGGTATAAAAACAACATATTAAAATTATATAAAACAAAAATGGTCCCAAATTCCAGTGATTCACTGCTTTTTGAGCACAATATTAAAATTGGTGTAAATTATTCAAGATAATCTGTTCTTTTCCTCCTAATACACGTAATCAGTAAGCACTTTACCACAATTCTTGAAAAATAAGTTTTGCATCCTTCAGGGAAACAGTCCACTGCTATGCATTCTGGAAGACTAGCTCATACACTTTTCTTATATACTTCAATTTAAGTTGATTCTTGATTCTTATACATTTTGCTGAAGGCATCAAGGTCAGTGTGAATATGAGATATTTGGTTAAGACTCTCTTCAGACAGCATGGGATCTATATTTTGTTGTTCCTGAACTCCTGTCATATTGGGATTACTGTCAAAAATACTAGCAGACAAGTTTTCAGGTAATGGGGCATCAAAATTCAAGCTGAGATCACTAGCCAAACTCATCTCCAAGGGGTCAATCTCAAGACTGCAGAGCTTTGCTGTTGTTTCCTCAACCTGTGTTGAAGTATCACCAATTACATGTGCAACAGTTGTTGCATGTAAGTCTTGGATTTCATTCTTGACTTTAGTTATTCCCATTATATCCTGAGGTGTGGCACCTGAAGGCATCACTGAATGGGTTATGGGAGGAAGAGAGGAAACAGGAGGCATAGTTTGGAGTGTGGATGGCTGTATTCTTGTTGTAGGAGGAACATTCATAGGCATGAGTGCTGTTGCTGGAGAAATTACTTGTGTCATTGGTGAGATTGCTGCTGCTCCCTGATACCGCTCAGGAGAAACATAGCGCATTCTGTTGATATCTGGAAAAAAAAAAAAAAAAGGTATAATGCACACTTAGTTCCAATGTATATTTGTTTTTGAAACAGCACTTAATTCCTCAGCAACCTTAAACATTATTCAATTTTAATAAATGGTAGTTATTAATTTCATAATAGGGTAAAAAAAAAAAAAAACTCATCCTGACTTAAATCAGTAAAAGAAGAAACAAAACTTAATATGAACACTGTGATGTGGTAGTCTTGAATTATTCTTTCTTAATTTAAATTCTATATACATACCAAATTAAGAAGTAAAAAATTAAAAAAAAACCTGTGCAAAAGTTTAACATGCTTAACAGCATATTCTGTGATAAATTGTTGAATATCCTGTTGAAATAATATACACACTTGGATAAACTGTTGTTGCATTTTTCCAATCTTTCTGTCTGTAAGACACCTCCGATTCTCAACAACACAGATCTAGGAGAGTGCTTAGAAACAATGTTGACTTAGTATGGTTACCAATTTTTCTTTATTTGAAACACCTCTACCTCGAAAGTATAATAACTAAAGTTTTCAGTCAACCTTTTCATCACACAGTTGTGGTACCTTGCAATGAATTTTTTCAGCAGCAGGATCTATGGAACAAGCTTAGTCGTAGAATTTAGAAATTTTGTAAATATGTAAACTTTAATACGTAAATGCTTTAAAATATTAAGAGTTTTTATTTTATCTTTATTGCTTTATCAGAATTGTAAATAAAACCAGTTGTTATTTTTTTGATGTAATAATATTTCTACATTCTATTTATGTATTACTTGATTCTGGATTTTAATTCCACAGAAATTCTTCAATTTCAGTTGTGTAAGCTCAAATTGGACAACTGAGGTCAATGGGTACAATTTTTTTCTTGATGTTTCAAAGTTATTTCGTGCTGCCATCTATTGGAAACACAAATAAGAGATGGCAGCAGTTGGTATGAAAAGCCAACTAAGCTTTTCATACCAACTAAGAAAGACCTAAAGGGATGTCAGATGAACTAATGAGGCTTGTGGCAGAGAATAAATATGCAGGGGTGCACATAAATTATCAAGTGACACAGAAGCTTATGGCAGATATAAGCTAGTCTGTAATCAAAGGAGGTTAGGCAAGTGAAGGCTGATTATGAGAAATCCTTGGCAAAGGATACAAAGATTTCTTTACTTATGTAAACTCTAGAATAGTGTTTCTCAACCTTTTTTTAATTATTGCCCTTAAAGAGCTTTTTTAGACCCTTTTTCTAATCGCCCCATGAAATTTTAAACAAAATACTTTATTTACTCTTTTTATTCAATGGGATCTCTGAGCCCAATGCTTCTTAGCTAAAAGTTCAATGTTCGTTATGATGTTAGTAAGTTTTCTAATGTCTCTCCTCTTGAACATATATCGCTTCTGTTTCTTTCCTTTAATATTTTATTTACTGAACTAAAATCACTTTCAACCATATAAGACATTGGAAAACAAAGAAGTACTTTGGCCATTTCAGACACTGTTGGATAAAGAAATGTTTTTTATCCCCACTCAGTCATTCCACCCTTTTCGAATTTATATTTGCATTCTTATATTTTAATTCAGTGAGTTCTTGAATTTCTTCACTAGCAGACCAGGCATCATGTCCAATTGGATCTAACATCCATGGCTACACTTCAAAAGAAAATAAATCTGAAAATTTATTTTTCATTTCACCTTTTAAAGAACACAAATGATCTCAATAATTCTTAAGATCATTCTCGGTGAGAGATTCATTGATTTCAGCTAACATTTGCATACCATTAAATTGCTTTCAAATATTTCCAGTGAAGGCTTTTAATACAAATTTGCAGTCTATCGCCCTAATTAATTTCCCTCGAAGTTGAAGTGATAGTTCATTAAGTTTTCGAAAAATCCAAGCCATATAGTATATGTTGTTTTTGTGTTTGGTGATCTCTACCATCCAGGAATATTCTTTTTCTGTCCCAGATGATAATTGGTGTGACTGATGTCCCCAGTCTTCAAGGATTTATCTCTACTTCAAAGTGTTGGACGCAGTAATGGCAACCCCTACAGATCTTGTTAGACAGTTTCCTTTAGAAAGGCATCTGACTTCTGTATGTAAAAGAAGCTTTGCATACAGTTCATTATCAACACAATTTTCTGTAAAGATCACATATCATATTTGCTATGTGACTTTATTTTATTGATGATTTTAATAACTATACTGAGAGATTGATAAAGAACTGGACTATTTTTTGCAACCAGATGATGTCGGTGTGCAATGCAGTGTACTGCAAGAATGTCAGGGCATACTTCCTTTAGGTGGGCTATAAAACCTTTGTCTTCAAACAATGGAGTTAGCACCATCAGTGGCACAGGATACCAAATTTTCCAATGGTACTTGTTTTTCAACCAACCATATTTTTATAGCAGCAAAAATTTATGCTCCAGCATAGCCAGCTCTATAAATTTTACAAACACTTGCAATTTACAATCATCATAATGAACATATACCATTAGAAGGGCCTTATTGTCAATAACTGTGGATTCATCAATCTGAATAGAAAATTTTCTTGGTTTTAGTTTGTCAATTAGCTGTTCATCAATGTTAACTGACATCTCATCAATTAGTCTTCAAATTAATTGTTGCTCAATGGCAATGCTTTTAAAATATTGGAACGATTTTGATGCATCATTAATGACTACCAGTTTTCAATGATTTCTGCAATTTTATAAGATTCAATCGTCATTTGTTTGTGTAGTCTTCTTAAATAAGAAAGTAACAGTGTTACGTTGCTCAAAATTTGTTTTAATTTTTAAGATATTCAATATGTTTACCACCAACTTTATTAGGATGTTTCCTTTTTAAGTGATCTGAAAGCCTTGATTTTTTTCATAGCCTCACTTGAAAAAAAGAACTATTACACATAAGACCTAGGCTGTTTTGAGTCGAACAGGCTGTCAATAAAATCATAAGCTAGAATTCAGTGGTTCCCAATCTGCGTGCCCGAGTACATTGATTTCCCGTGAAATTAGTAAAAACACCATAGAGTTCAGTGGCAGTTACTATTTAGGTATGTCTTTTAATTTCAGGTGTGACTTGAGTGACAAAAGGTAAGGAATCACTGAGCTAGATATTCATCCAGATACTGTTGACACTTTCTTTTCAGCACTTGACATGATTGTTGATAGGTTAAATAACTACAAAGAATTAAATAATAAAATATGAACTATTTTTATTTAACTCTCATAGCCCATGTCACTCACAAAACCAGTGTGGATCAAAAATAAACAATACTAATTGTCACTTAGAAAATAGAAACAATAGACTGAAATATTCCCTCATTCCATCCATGCCTCATATATTGACCAATGAAACAAAAGAATAAATAAATAAACCATTCCCACCACGCTGCTGCCAAGGTCACAGCAGTCAGAAACACCAAGGATTATAGAGACATTACCTCTGAGAGCACTTAGGCATTTAATGCCTATGAAAAGCAAAAGTGGTTGAATTAAATCACGCCCACTATCTTCCTTTTATCAAAATTTCGCACTCACTCCTAATATAATATACCTGTATGTTAAAAATCAGTACTCTCTCAGGGGAAAAGAAAACCCAATGAGAGAAATTAAATATTAATGAATAAGATGCCGTCAGTTAGGGTTGAACTTCGGAGGGCCCAAACCATTGTAATATCTATGATTTTTTCACCCCTTTGAGAATCCCTGCTCTAGAAGGAAGGGGATGAATCAAATTGGTTGGTGGTTTGGCTGTTGATGAGCCTACTCAGATAGCTGACAAACTGAATGAGTATTTTGCATCTACATTCACACAAGGAATTATGTAAGGAAGATGAGGACAGAAGTTTACTAAACTAACAGGGAGCTAAATGATTTTGTAATAACGGACAGCAAAGTGGAAGAGAAACTGTTGAAGTTAAACATAAAAAAAGGGACATGGGGCAGGTAGAATCTACCCAGTTATATTGAAAGAGGCAGCGAGGGAAGTAGGGCAAACCCTTAGCCATAATTATGAGAGCATCCTTAGATTCAGGGGAGGTCCCCATGGACTGGAGATGTGCAAATGTATCCCCAATTCACAAAGGGGTTTCAAAGGATGACACAAATAATTATAGACCTGCTAGTTTAACTTCTGTTTTGGGGAAAATAATGGAGTCACTGGTTAAAGAAGTGATGTATGATCACTTAGACAAGACAGCAGTAATAGTTCAGACACAGCATGGATTTGTTAAGGGGAAGTCTTGTCTGACAAATCTGATTGGATACTACAATCTGGTCACAAAGGAACTGGATGTAAAAAATAATTTGGATTTCAGGAAAGCTTTTGATGCTGTTGCATGGAAGACTGCTGTACAAACTGGAGCAGTTGCTGCAATGGCAGCAACTTGCCCTTAATACCAATCAAGGACAAGTTGCTGCCATTGCAGCAACATTGACAAATGCAAAGTACTGCATATGGGTAGCAGTAACCCAAGAGAAACATACCAACTGTGTGGTCCTACACTCAGGGAGGTGAAGAATGAAAAAGACCTGTGGATAATTGTGCAGTCGGATATGAAGTTCTCTGAGTAGTGCAGATGGGCTGGCTGCCAGAGGAGGTCATGCAGTTTTGTCAATGATATATAGGAATGTTGCTAGCAGCCACAAGGTGATTATCCCTTTGTATAAGGTAATGGTCAGGCCACACCTTGAGTACTGCATACAGGTCTGGAGGCCTCATTTTATAACAATGTAGAGTTGCTAGAACAAGTGCAGAGAAGGGTACCAAGATTGGTGGGAGGAACAAAAGGGTGCTCTTACCAAGAGAGAGGCTTAAGTTCTGCAAGTTGCAGCATCTGGAGACTAGATACCTGCAAGGTGATCTGATTGAGATGTATAAGGCTTTGAATGGTTTGAGCAGGCTCAATGCTGATGGGATACTTCTGCTTGCTCAGATTAAGAACCTGAGGGGGCATGGATTCAAACTGAGGAAAGACAGTGATAGAATAGATGTGTGGAAATTTGTCTTTAGCCAGCAGATTGTTGATTGCTGGAACAAACTTTCACATCTGTTGTTGTGGAAGTTTTTTTTTTTTTTTTTTATGTAAACCCCAAACACGAGAGGTATTAGAATCTATAGTACCGTGCTTGGGTTGGAGGTTGAGAAGACGAAAGAAGATTTGTTGAGATTGGACTTGAACTTCTGTAGACTGTAATTTTCAGGAAATACATATGAAAGAAGGTTGTTCCAGAAAACGGCAATTGAATGAATAAACGAGGAAGATGAAAAGTCGGTTCTCTGAGTTCGAAGTTGGACAGTAAATGGATGTCGGCTGATGGCAGCACGTGTTCGGACTGTTTTGAAAGAGAGAGAGCGGGAATTATAGAAGCCAATTCAAAAGAACAGTGCCCATAGAAATATCTGTAGAAAAGGCATGCAGCAGAAACAGTATGTCTATGGGACAGCAAGTGGAGAGACTGTTAGAGTTGATAGCTGAAATCAATTTAAGGCTGACCTAGACAAATATTTGGAGTGACTGGATAAGCGAAAAGAGGGTTTTTTTTTTTTTTTTTTTTTTGGTTGATGCTGTATAAGCTTGCTTGTTTTCTTACATCATATGCCCCAACTAAGGCTAAATAACTTTGATGCCATTTAAAATTTGTTGGACAGCCACAAGCCTAGGAAGATTAACAACCTTGACACTGAATATAGGGAATCACTCACCAAAGTTTCTATGCATTCAAAAATCAAATTAAGGGAAATTTATTACAATTAGTATTTCCTATACTTAATAAATAATTCATTATCTTACAAAAGAAATTTACTATGTGTGACAGTTGTAATTTCAGCATTAAGGGATTTGTATATTTTTTAAAAACATGGGAAGAATTTGACTTCATGTAGTAAAATAAATTTGTATAAATTGAAACATTATCTAGCATATCCTAAGGTTCACCATAAGAAATACTTTTCTCTTCAGCTATTTCATGAATGGATGTTGAGGGATGGCAAGTGTTTATTCCACTCCAGGCACCTGCAAGGTCATTTTAACTGAACATTTTGCAATAAGGCAGCTACAGCTAATGCACCCGCCCACAATACCCAGCTTGTTTTGGAATTTCTTGGCACAGTGTATTAACATCATTCTTTGTGATAGTTAGTGTATGTATTATTTGTATATAAATATGTGGTCTGATTTGCACAGGGTGTAAGTTAGAATAATTGTGGGGGGGGGGCTCTTGCTCCCTCTCCATGAGATTGGCTAACTCAGCCTCCATATTCCCTGTGACTTTCTTCTGTTCCATAAACTTAACTTCTTGGAAGACATGGAAGTAATTAAACAAAATGCAAAGCAACCCATTTGACAATTCTGAAAATTAAGTTTGTGAGGTGCTTCTGGCACTGGAAAGAACAGTAATGTGTTTGTGTATGTACATGAAGAAACCATTTAAAAAAAGATGTTTCAACTACTTGATTGTGCTTTGTACAATCAAGCAATTGAAATCATTAGATATCATTAAAGTGGACCCTCATGGGTAGCACAGTTGGTAGAATCACCGTCTTCCCCACACCAGGTGGAAAAGACCCGAGTCCGAGTCCCCTTGATAACGGGAGGAATTTTTAGGAGCCTTTTTCACAACGTAGCTGAGTTAGTTGGTCTCGGGTGAAGGTAGCATGGTTTTTTCCTCCAACAAACAGAAAATAAACCTCAGCACACAGACAATATACATGGAGCACTATGGCCTTAGTCGCTGACACTCCTAAAACACTACAACACTAAAGTGGTATGCAGAGAAACAAGAGGTATGTTGTGATATTTATAAGGCACCAAAAAAAAAAAAAAAAAAAAAAAAAACAATGATAAAACTAATTAAAACAGTCACATGGAAATTATAATGAATAAATTGTACCTTTCTGTTAATAGCTCGAACTGCATTAGTAGAAGCATTTGATGCAAGAAAGCAAACTTATGCAGCATCAGCCAAAAAAAAAAATAAAGTAAAATAAATAAATAAAAAATAACCACTTCCACTTCACCCCTCTGTTCGTTCGAAATACCTGTCCAGCTGAGCCTTAAACTTATTTAGGCTATCAACTTCCACGACAAGGGATGGAAGTCTGTGTGAAAAGGTTTTTGTGAAAAGATTAGTGAAAAGGTTACAATGTGTGAAATGTAGCATGATGAGTGCGACATTTTGCACATTGTAAAATAAAGTGAATTTTAGAACAAAAACATTTATATCATACACAACATCTCTGCTATATGCCAATGCATCACAGGGCTATCAGAATGAAAAAGTGCAGTACTTAGCAATTATGCACAAATGAGAATACTGTCACATTTTCCATACTTGCAGCTCTTCAAAGTAAATTAAGGTATTTCTCAAGAAATAGATTTTAAAATAATAATGATGTTATTTAAATTTGCTGAACACAGCCTCTAGTCTGTAGTGGAATTGAACCTCAGACCTTGTCTAAATATGTATCACTATTAGGGCTTAAAATACTGGTCAAAATCTTAATACCGGTATTTTTAATTTATGAAACCGGGATACTGGTATTCCAAAAACAAACGTTTTTCTCAATAAATTTTGATGACAGTTAGGTGCAATAAAGTAAGGAAAAAAAGTACTGTAAATGTTTATTGCAATAATAAAATATTCTGAAAAAAAAAAATCATTAAAAATACAGTTATTCTAAAAACAAAAAAATACATATTGTTACTGCCAAGTTTAGTTATGTTTAAGCATCCACACTACCTGTCCGAATAAGTGAGCTCTTAAGAAACATAAGCAATCAATAATATGATCGTTTACAATGGATCTAATTTTGGTACATACAGTATTTGATTAGCGGCAGAAAACGCCCTTTCGGATTCTATTCTGGTACTATTGTACTGATATAATCGTAGACAATCCAGTCCATATTTTCTAGGCTTTGAACTTTTTTAGCAAAAATAGTTAAGTATTTCATTAATTTCCAACTCAAGTTCATCTTTTAAAATCTCATTGAAGTCAGGCAATTTCTTATTTTAGAAAGAATTTGCAGAACACTGTTCTGTTCCACGTTGGTCTTCCCATGGTTGAATTCTGTTCATCATTTTCTGAAGGAGAAAGACGTTTTATTCATCAAAGTATAATTTTCACTATAGTATCTTTACTGAGCCTGGGATAGAAAGAGCAAAGAGTGGAGATAAGTAATAAAGAGAGCAGTTAAGGAATTCTTCACATATATAAATGCAAAGAAGAGAAAGACAAATCAAATTGGTTGCATATGTAATTGCATGAGATAGTATTAGATACCCCAACTGATGTTGCAGATGAATGCAACAGTTATTTTGCATCGATATTTACAGAAGAAAAACCCTTCACAATGAGAAATTATGAGTGAAGTTGAAAAAAATGTAATTAATGATGTTGAAATTTCACATGTTGATTTAATGAGAAAACTTTTGCACCGACAGGAGAGTAAGGCTCCTGTGGTTGATGGCATATACCCTATAAGGAGGCAGCAAGTGAGTGCCTTGAACCATTAAGGCTAGTTATGAGAGCATCACTGGACTCAGGATAGATTCCGTTGGATTGGTGTAAGTTGGAACATAAAGGTGGTTCGCTGGGAGTGTAACGGGAAATTACTGACCAGCCAGCCTAACTTCAGTAGTAGGGAAAATCATGGAGGCAATGATAAAGGGTGGAATTCAGGATTATTTAGATAGAAATGGAATTCTGTAGGATACACAGCATAGTTTTGTAAAGGGAAAAACCATGTTTAACAAATCAGGTTAACCATTTTGACAGGTCACTCGTGAGCTGGATTTAGAGAATTTCCACATTGTTTATTTAGATATCAGCAAAGCATTTGACTCAGTCCCACATGAGCGGTTACTTTATAAGTTGGAGCAGGCTGGAAATCCTTATATGGATAGCACGATGGCTTGCGGGCACCAGGCGGGGGGTTGTAATAAATGGTTATTCCTCAGATTGGGTTAATGTAAATGTAAGAAGTGGGGTTCCCCAAGGATCAGTATTGGGACCACTGTTGACCACATTTAATATAATGACATCTATGAAGGGATATAGGGTGTGATGCAAGTTTTTTCTAAACTTGCAGATGATGTAAAGATCAGTAGAGTAGTTAATGATCGCTGCCAAGCAGAGCTTCTTCAGAGTGACCTAGATAGGCTTCCGGGATGGTCAGAAAAGTGGCAGCTATATGCTTTAATTCAGCAAAATGCAAGGTCTTACACCTGGAGAACAGTAACCCCAAAATAACTTATACACTTGGTGAGGTTGAACTAAAGTCACTAGTGGAAAAACGGGACTTGGGAGTCATACATGAAGTTGTCCGAGAATTGTGGACAGGTTGCAAGGAAGGCCCATGGTGTCCTATCAATGATTTATCGATCATCTGCTAGTAGAGATAAGGACATCATAATCATATAAAGGTGATTTTATAACCGTTATGTGATTAAATTATAAACTATTTTTTTAAATTAGTACCGAAAAACTGGTATTTGAATACCGGAAAAAACTGACCGGAATTGTAAGCCCTAATCACTATACCGTCCTGGAAGGCATTACTTAAAAGAGGGTATAGGGTAAATTCACATCACTATTTTTGAAGTTGTCTCACATATGAGAGAGGTAGATATCAGCTCTTGAAGCACACTGAAGACAAAATGCCTATGCAAAATTCCTTAACGGTTTCAATTTATTCATCAGAAATGTAGAAATTTCATAATTTGTTAAATCACAGGCTGCAACACCACAGTTCAGAAGCACCAGTTTAAACTTGAGCATGTTGTGGGCTTTAAATAATGCAACTAAACATACAGTTTTTAGTCATTAAAAAAAAAACACAGCCATTAAGGAATATAAAAATGTTCACCAAATAAAATAATGTGAACAAACTCACCAGGTTCAGCTTTAATCTTTGTCCTAAATATTTGCTTCTGTGTTCTTGGAATGGCAACTGGTGCTAATCCTATTAAAAATGTAATAAAGTGAAATAATTAATATTCTTTTTCAAAAACACTGTTAGTGGTATGATTTTATTGCTTAGAAAACCAAGGAGCCTCTGCTCCCATCCACTTTTCAAATTGGAGATAACTATTTTGTAACATCTTTTAACTCATGTATCCTAAAAAAAACCAGTTTCCTACCTTGATGACAGCTTCTTTACTTGGTACCTGTGAAAGAAAAGTTATGGTGGTATTCTAGAAGTATAGAAGCTAATTAGCATCACTGACTCAGGTTGATGCCTTATGGATAAAGTTAAATTTAGAAACTTAATGCAGTCATGTTAAAGCTGAATACAATAGTATTTATAAAAACTAAAAGCAGAATAGTGACTGTTCTACCTGCCGATTGAGACAGAAATAAAGTTTGGTGGTAAAGAATTATCCAAAGTGGAAGCAAGTACTGGTTCCTGAACCAACAACAGACATACCAACTTCATCCCCAGGACTTTTTATTTACTTATTTATTATACTAGGTGGTCCAGCCAATTTTTCTGGCAACTACACTACCTATTTACAATATTGTACAGATAATACCATACAAATATAGATTGATAGTGTTATTGCTATTGAACACATCAGTTATCCAGCAGCACAAGGAGCTGTATCATGGCATAACACAAATATGGTCATGACACTACAGCAGTTCAGTCACAAGGAGATGCATGATCCATCATAGTCTATTCTCTCTACAACCAGCTACAGGAGGTCCTCACTTCACTACAAGTATCTTATTCAGTGGCAGTAACCCATCCAATCAGTAGAAACCTGAGTTTATACCACACTGGATATTTTATCCTACTCCAGTCTTCATTTCCTTTCTCAACCACCAGTTAGAACAGTCATCCTCCAGTAGTCTACATTCAAGTAATATGTACAGCAGACTCTCGATTTACCGGGATCGGATTAACCAGGACATTCCAAGACCCCAAATTAAAAAAAAAAAAAAAAAAAAAAAAAAAAAAAACCAACCAAAAATCAAAAAAGTCAAGTGATAACTAGAATAGGTGCAAACAAATGTTTTGCAAGTCGTAAATAAGCGGCATTATAAGTTGTCATTGGGAGATTAATGTACCTATTATCTTGCAACCCCCGCTGCTCAAAAAAAAAAAGAGAGAACAAGTGTTTAGTTTGTTTTAGTGTGTCGCGTCGATTGTTCGTTTTTTATCTCGGGGATCTCAATTTTTTTTATAGTAACTTTTTTTTTTGTTTAGAAATCGCGAAAATGATGGGCAAACGCAAAGGAGTTGCGTTTTCAGTTAAACAAAAACTTGAAATTATTCAAAAGTTTGAAAACAGTGCATCTGTTAAATCTTTAATGATGAACCCTTATAATGTTGGTGACCAAACCGTACACAAGATCATAAAAAATAAAGGGATGCCATAAGATTTAATATCGACATTGCAAAAAAATAAAGGTAAGCATCATATTGGACACACGAGTAGTACGTGGCAAGTTTTTTTATCTATCGGCATATTTTTTTTTTAAGTAGGTTGCTGAAATTTTCGATACAGTAAGTCCCTGACTTATGATTTACGTAAATTTGTTTTCATTCAATTTTTTTTTTTTTTTTTTTTTTTTTTAGGATTGTAAAATTTAAAACAAAAAAATTAAATAAAATAAGCAATCAATAATGACAATCACGGCACGCACAAGTGAGATACAAAGAAACAAGCAAAAAAAAAATAGGAAAAGAGAAGATTCTTACAATTTATTTATGATTTTTTTATATATGACTGAAGATTTCGGCGAAGGGGACACACATTTCACCATAATAACGTAAAAATCCACAGAACTGCAGTTATCGGTATTTTCTCAAATGCAATAAGATGAGTATCATTCCCACCTTACATAAAATTCGACGAAGTAAGAAATCCTTGAACGTATCTCCTACGTAGGTCAGGGACTTCTGTATTTTTGGATTAACCGGGAAATCAATTATCCATGATTTCTTTTTTACCATCTATCCCGGAAAATCGAGAGTCTACTGTATTGTATTTGCAGTTTGAATGTGAATATAATTAGATGCACGAACAGAAAAGCCCAATAACACGGAATTGTTTTTTGGTAGTGACCTCCAGAAATGTGCTTTAGTAAAATGTGAGCTCATGCGGGGTTGATAATAGTGAGCTTTCACCTTAACCCTGTGAAGTTCTTTACAGAAAATTCATTTTGACCGTTATCATGGTGCCAACTAAGAGGATAAGTGACAGCACTACTAGTAAATCTATAAAGAAAAGGAAAGCGATCAATTTGGATCAGAAAATAATAAGGATGTATGAAAATGGTCAAAACATTAACAAGTATCGTGCTGAATTCAGATTTGTCAATAATAATATAGTAGCAATATGTTATTAGTCATTCCCACCTTACGTAAAATTTGACGAAATAAGAAGTCCTGGAACATATGTCAGGGACTTCTGTGTTTTTGGATTAATCAGGAAATCAATTATCCACGATTTCTTTTTTACCATCTATCCCAGAAAATCGAGAGTCTACTGTATTGTGTTTGCAGTTTGAATGTGACTATATTAAATTTCCAAGTTTAAACTTAAAAAGGGCAAGGGAAACCAAAATTCTTCACAGTGAGATGCTCAATGCCTTTGCACTTCTTGTATGATGATTAACACATCTTTCATAATTTGCAGCTTTTTATGTCTAGACTTTGTGAATTACCAGCTCAAAGCTTATATGCCCTCTTAAGCTGAGGGCATATAAGCTTTGAGTTAGCTCCTTTTGATGTTGCCATAATTTCATTCAAATATCAGTCCAAATTTATATTTTAACTTTAGTCAGTAGAAGGAACCAAGATATGCCAGAATTTTCTTCCATTACTCTGACATCACATGAATGGCAACTTTATTACTCTAAAGGAATTTCTATTGGTTTAGTGATAATATGGTATCAGAAAAAAAAAAAAAAAAAAAAAAAAAAACTAATTTCATCTCAGATAATTACTACATGAATTTTCATACTTAATGTTAAGTTTGAAAATTACAGGAAGTATTTTCTAACATATATGTGAAAAATTCAAAAAGTTTTTGGCCTACTATAGAAATCTGGATATGAATTAACATAGTTAACCTTTTTCCTCATCTATTCTAGACTCCTTATATAGCACTGCCTAATCCTCTAATCACTCCTCAACCTCTTGAATAGCATCATTATTTGTCCTCAGTATGTCTATATCAAACGTTTCTTCATGCAACAGTAATCCCGAGGGGCCATATCCAGTAAATAGAGTGGGTGTGACAGTAATTCATAACCTAGTCATTGATTGTCTCCATGGTTACCAAAGTCTTGTATCTGATAGTGTTGTCACATGGGAAAGAAGAGCCTTCTGGATTGTTTCTCAACTTCTGGTCTTTGGTTTCTCATGAAATTTTAGCAAGAATAATTAATATTCACCAATAATGGATTTATCCTTGTGAAGATGATCAATGAGATCACATATTCTTTGTCCCAAAAAAAAAACTAAACCATTGCTATCACCTTGGTAGCTGATGGTAAACTTAAATTTTTTGTGAGAAAGAGTTCCTTTATGATACTACTTCATGGTTTTTCGGTCACCAGATCATGGTAATGAATATAAGTGTCATCTACAGTCACCAACTGACTAACAAACTTGTTTGAATTCTGAGAAAATTTCATAAGAATTGTCTTTGCACAGTTTACCTCTCTTCGGGTCTGCATTCAAATTTTTAGTAGCCATTTTAATGATTTTTTTTTCTTCATGAACAATTCTTTATGGATAGCATGATGGATTCATTCGCAGGATGTTTCCTGTCTTTACTACGAACAGTAGCAAAGACAGGCAAAGCCATATATTTGAACTACATATATGGGTTAACTATGATGTATTTACACCGATACTATATAGTTAATTATTAAAACCCATAAGGATTATGCCCTGTGCATTTAAATTTCCAAATACATTACCACCACACCATTTTGGCGTCTCTCATAATGTGGATATAACTTCGCAACTGTGATGGCTTGTTGTATTACCTGGGTACCTGCCCACCCACTGATGACGAAGCCGCACAGCTTCGAAACGATCGTCTGGGTGGTGGTACCGCCGAAAATAAATAACAGTAGTCTTCTCTACTAGAGAAGCGTTATTTATTTAAAGTAATGCAATAATAGCTATCTCGTTGTGAAGGCAACCACATTATGAGATAAAATTAAAATGATGCCCACTACGCTACATATGTAGTTCAAATATATGGGTTAACTATGGTGTATTTACACCGATACTATATAGTTAATTATTAAAACCCGTAAGGATTATGCCCTGTGCATTTAATTTTCCAAAAAAATTTTAAAAATATATAAGATTCCTTTCATTACAGCATGGCTCTTTTGAAATATTGGTTTCAGTAAAAATTTCTAAACCTGATAAATAAATAAATATTACTTTAAAGACTGGGTTACATGCTTATAAATGTTTCTAATATAATATTATTGTAGCAATTTTATTTTCAAATAATGAATATGGTAGGACAGACTTTCAAATACACAACCATATGCTAGTTCCACTGTGGAACCCAGGATCCTGCAAGCCACTAACTAATATATCTATTGAATGTGATAAATGAACTTTAATAATGATGAGTTTTTACCTCCTCCTGATGTTGCTCCAATTGGCACCATACTTTCACTCAAATATCGGTCCAGATATCCTTCCTGGATTTTTTGCCTTTTACGAGTTAACCCTTCAGGATCTGTTTACAAAAAATAAAAATAATATAAAAACTTGTTGCCATTATGAATTTTTTTTTTTTTTTTTAATGAAAACCTCAAACGAGCGGTATTAGAACCTATAGTACTTAGTAACGTGCTTGGGTTAGAGGTTGAGAAGACAAAAGATGATATTTGTTGACATTAGACTCTAACTTCTGTAGGCTGTAATTTTCAGGAAATACATATGAAGGAAGGTTATTCCAGAAAACTGCAGTTGAATGAATAAACGAGGAAGATGAAAAGTTGGTTCTGTGAGTTTGAAGTTGGACAGTAAATGGATGTTGACTGGTGGCGACACGTGTTCGGATTGTTTTGAAAGAGAGAGCAGGAATTATAGAAGCCAATTCAGAAGAACAGTGCCCGTGGAAGTATCTGTAGAAAAGGCATGCAGCAGAAACAGTACATCTATGAGACAGAGAGTGGAGAGAGACTCTGTTAGAGAGGAGTCATTAATTAACCTAACTGCCCTCCTCTATGGAATCTAGAAGCCTGAGAGAGGTTTAGGGAACACCGCCCCAGATGTGGGAACAACATTCCATGGTAAGGTGTATTTGTGATTTGTACAGAGCAAAAGAGAAAAACCAAGTTTTTAGATGCTGCTTGTGCCAAGAGAGATTAGAAGTCAGTAATCCCCAAAAGAGATATATAATTTTGTCTAGAAATCAGAGTGTCACCAGAGATAAGCATAGGAGCAGAAGAATCCTTTTTGCAAGATATAAGACAAGGCTGAGTTTTAGAAGGATTGAAATCAACTAAGTTGTCTTTGCCCTACTGGAGAATTACCTGGAGATCAGCATTTAAGAAATTGGTAGTAGATATTCCAGAAGTTGAAGCTGATTGAGCAGGGCAAGGTTTTTCAAAATGGAAAGTGGAATGCAATGTGCTATCATTGGCAAAACTATGGATAGGATTTCCAGTCAACGGAAGAAGGTCATTAATATACAAGAGGAAAAGAGTGGGGGAACCCCAAAGTGAACCTTGGGGGACACCAGCATTAGTGGAGAAGTTAGAAGACAAAGCAATCTACCATCACCCTCAGTGAGTGATCAGAGAGAAAACTGGATAACCAATTATAAAAAACAGTTGCCAACCCATAAGATGGAAGCTTGTTTAGAAGACCTTTATGCCAAACACAACCGAAAGCCTTTGAGATGACAAGAGCAACTGCTTGTGTTTCACCAAACTTTTCCATTGAATTTGTCTATAAATGGGTAACATAAGCCAGAATATCAGCAGTGGATCGACACTGACGGAATCCATACTGGCGATCGTTGATCAGATGGAAGGTTTCTAGGTAGTTTAAGAGTTGGCGGTTAATTGATTTCTCCATTACTTTAGAAAGAGTAGAAGTAATTGCAATGGGACAATAATTGGATGGGAGGGATTTGTCACCCTGTTTAGGAACTGGCTGGATAAGAGCAAATTTCCAAGCAGAAGGAAAAACACCTTTGGAATAAGAAAGTGAAAAAAGGCAGCAAAGAACAGGAGTAAGTTCAGGAGCACAGGTTTTGAGAACAAGTGGAGAAATACCATCAGGACCTGGAGCTTTCTTAGCATCGAGATTCGTCAAACCCTTCTGACATCCTTTTAACGGAAGACCACATGAGGCATTGAATGGAGTGAGTTGGCAATGGTGGGAGGTGTTTTACCAAGATCATTAATACATGAATTGGAAGAAAAATGGGATGCTAGCAGATCAGCTTTATCCTTGGCTGAAATGACAACAGAACCATCTGGTTTTCACAGAGGTGGGAGCAGAGATGGGCAAAAGTTGCGGTCAATAGCTTTGGCAAGAGACCAGAATGCTCAGCTACCATTAGGGCAAGAAGCAAGTTTTCTACTCTTAGCCTGTTCAAAATCTAGTTTAGACTGATTAATGACTGCTTTACAATTGTTGCGAGCTTTGGTGTAAGCAGAAAATAAAACTGAAGAATTGGAAACAAGTCAATTACGATATTCAACATTCTTCTCTTGAACAGCCTTAGCACATTTATTGGAAAACCAAGGTTTAGATAAAGGACGAGATTTTAAAGTGAGCATGGAATAAAGGATTCCATTCCTACAAGAATAATTTCACTGACACGATCTGAGCAAACGATGACATCAGAAGTTTTGAAACAGTAGTCTGACCAAGGAAAAGAAGAAAATAAATCTTGCAGGTCATTCCATTTTGCATTCTTGTAATGCCAAACAATACAAGGTTGGGAATAGCCATGAGTTAAAAGACTCCATTGGAGAAGAGACAATCACCAAGTTGTGATGTGAGGTACCTAAAGGACCACTCACTTCGATCATGTACTTAGAAGGGTTGTTTGTGAGAAAAAGATCAAGAGTGTTGGCTGTACGGATAGGATTGTCCAGTATTCTTGTAGGTAAATGAACAATCTGTGCAAGGTCATTAGAAACTGCAAAAGTCTCAGCATCTTGACCAGCTGGATCAATGTGACTAGAAAACGGAAGCCAAGGAAAATTACCTCACTGTTAGGAAAGTTGGACTGGAGAAAGTAAAACAGCTCCTTTGGTTTGGTTTGGGTTTTATTAGAGCATCAGCAACTGTGGCTATAGTGCGCCAAATACCGGTCATATATAAAAAGTTAAAACCTTCAGTGACCTAAGTAGTTAGGCCACTATGTAAAACAGCTCCAAGTGATTAGTGGAGTTGGGAGAACTGTAGAGACAACAGATGAATTTGACACAATGAGGTAGAGAGATTTTAAGCCAGAAAAGATCGAAGAGAGGAGATTCCAAATTACCAATTCTCTGACAGGGAATATAGGAACCTTTGAGGTGAAAGGAATCATATAGTGAATAATTTGGGCAGCTGAGATAAGCAGTAGTTGAATTAACCGATAACTGGAATTCTGTCAGAAAAAGTACAATGGGGTTTGGCAGACTGCAAGTGGAAATGGACATCGTTGAGATTAGAATTGAGACCACGTATATTTGTGAAATTAACTAGGAAGTGTTTTGGAGGTTTAGATGTTTCACATATAAGCTTACACTATTAGTTTGACAACTCATGGTGTATTCAAGAGTAAGAAAAAGTGGGTGGACATGCTGTTTGAAGTAATGAAATTTTTAGATATGGCATACGCATGGTAAGAATATACCTAGATCCTTGACATAACGTGGGCTTGACAATGCCCCCCACATACACACTACTCGGACTCCTTCCAGTCTCTATCTGGCAGAGTAGAGTACACTAGCTGATCTGGAAGCCTCTTAAAGAGTTACCAATAGGTTCAGTCCAGTGTACTAACTAGCGGCCGGCCTGCAAACACCGTTTTAGAGCTGTACCCTCAAAATGTAAGGAAGGTTGGATCTCGCCAAGATGTTCATCATAACCTCAAAAGTCAGTCATACTGCATGATGGAAGAGATGGGGGAAGGGTTGACCGGAAGTTAGCTCTGGAGACTAAACATGGGTTCCACCACTTTAAGCCTCCAATAAGCAAAGTGGTGGTATCACACCAGTTGATGAGAGTCATCTACCATCTAGTATTGCCTGGTAACACAGAGGGGCGGCATTCCTCCATGTGGTGTGGGTGCCACATCTCGACCCCTGCTTACATTGGTTCACCCCTGGGTGGTCACCCACCATGTACTTGTGCATGGAGGTTATACCAAGGATTACTAACAGTCCCACCATCGTGAAGGTGCAAGCAGAGGATTTGGCTGTCACAGACCATCCAGACTTTGCCGAAATTGGGTCTACTTGACTTGAATGTCATCTGAATATCAGTTCCATCAGCGTTTTAGACTCCCAGGTACAGCTTGTCTGGCATATCTGAGAGAATGTCTGTGACATCCTCAAGGACCAGAATACAACATTTTTTAAAAATTTATATTCAAATATATCAAGCTATGTACTAGAACTTAAGAACAAGTTTGAGCTACTGCAGCCTGTTCAGGACCAAGATATCAACGAGGAATACTACAACTTTCTGAAAGTGATAAAGCCCAAGAAACCTATAGTAAAAAGAAATCCAAAGAAGAAAAAATTAGTCAAGAAACACTTGTCGTGATGAACCGAAGACAACAAATGAAGAACAAGATAAACACTGACAAAAATAAGATTGACTATACTGAGTTATGCAAAGCCTTAGAAAGAGACTCAGAGAGGACATAAGAAGATTTAACACAAGAAAAGTAGAACAAGCATTAGAGGAAAACAAAGGACTTAAATCAGCAGCCATGAACAGTAATGCAGAAAGACAAATGATACTGAAACTGAAGAATAGTGATGGTATACTACTATAGAGAATTATACAAGGAGTGAGAGAATGCCAGCAGTGGGGAAGATGGATCACATACAACATACCTGATATCCTTTCTGATGAGGTAGAACATGCATTAAAGAAAATGAAGAATCAAAGCCTGGGGGAAGATGAAGTTACTGTAGAGTTGTTAAAATTGGGAGGAAGAGACATGACACAGAAACTGGCAAGACTCTTCACAAAATGCATTAGAAAAGTGTGACACCTAAGGAGTGGAATAATGCAATCATAGTTTTGCTGCATAAGAGAGGAGATAAATCAGAAATTCGAAATTATAGACCAATTCGCTTGTTATCCTACATCTACAAATTGTTCACAAGGGTCATTACTAACATAATAAAAAGAATACTTGATGAGAATCAACCAAAAGACAAGCTGGCTTTAGGAGAGGATTCTCAACTATGGATCACCTTCACGTAATATCACAGCTAATGGAGAAAGCAAATGAATATAAAACACCATTAAGACTGGCATTTGTGGATTATTAAAAGGCATTTGACTCCGTACAGTATAAGGAAATGTTTCGGGCACTGGAAAGACAAGGCATAGGATACCCCATATATTATGATTTTGAAGAAAATATATGAGAATGATACCTCCTTTATTAGACTAGACAAAGACAACAGCAAATTTAAAATTGAAAAAGGAGTTAGACAAGGAGAGACAATATCTCCAAAGTTGTCTACTGCTGCCCTTGAGGAAGCTTTCAGAAGATTGGACTGGCTGCAGAAAGGAGTCTATGTGAATGGGAGTAACTAAACCATTTACGATTTGCAGGTGCCATTGTGATCATAAGCCACGATCCCAAAGAATTAGAGGAAAATCTTAATCAGTTATGCAGAGTCAGTAAAGATTTTGGACTAAATGAATACGGCTAAAACAAAAGCAACAATGAACAAGTATGCCACAGAAAGGGATATAATCGTTGCAGGAGCAGTAATTGAAACGGTGGATTCATATATTTATCGGGACAAGCCATTAGCTGTAGAAATGATAAATGGCTGGAAGTCAAGAGAAGAATAAATTTTGGATGGATAGCATTCAGGAAATATAGTCACATACTGAGGAGCAATATACTAATTCGTCTGAAACGTAACAACGTATACTCCCCACCATAACTTATGGAAGTGAAACTTGGGCACTCACCAAAAGAATGGAAGAGAAACTGAGAACTACAGAGCGAACAATGGAATAAATTATATTAGAAATAAGACCGTTAGATAAGAAGAGAAACACATGGATTAGGCAGAAAACTGAAGTAAAGGACATTTTTATCAAAACTAAAGAACTAAAATGGTCTTGGGCTCGAAGAAAATCTGGAAGACAACAGCGGAGATGGACAGATGAAATTCATGAGTTCGTGGGTAGTAAATGGATGACCATTGAACAAAACAGAAGAAACTGGAAAGTTGCTGGAGAGGCCTTTATCCTGCAGTGGATTGAAAATGGCTGATGATGATATCAATCTAAAGCCAAAATTTATATTCATATAATCATTTAATTAAAAAAAAAATTTTCACATTTAACATTCGTTATTGTCGTGATAGATCCTAAATAGTTTTTGTCACAAGTCAATAATCAAACAGAAATATAGTAAGCTTTTGTTTTCCTGACTCTACTGAACCTTAATAGGATTGGAAAAATAAAAAAATCTGGATGGAAGGGAGTTATGCCCATAGCCTGACAGTACCTCTGAATTATGGCAACTCACAATCAATCAAAATGAATTATTTTTTCAAACAATAAGAACGATATACACTGGTGTTCAAAGAAAGTGCGTCACCCCTTAAAATTGTAATTGTCATCCGAATAACATAAGTATATGGCAATGTTTCTTACAGACTGCATCAGATAAGATTGACACGCATAGGTGATGATGTAATATTGCATCAGCTGTTACTTTCAGCTATATAAACACGCTCTGCAAGGGTTGCAGTCATTCCTTGCCTGTGTCAGGATGGTGAGTTATGTGCAATTGACACCACGAAGAAAGAGTGCTATTGTTGCTTTACATGAGGTTGTTCTTCCCATCATATTGCTTAGACATTAAGTAGATTTCTTTCCAAACTCAAGAATACTGGTTCTGCTGATAGGAAAAGAGGAACTGGACGCAAACGAGTCTCTACGCCAAAACAGGACAGCGTTTTTAAGCACTTATGCCTTAAAAACTGCAATGCTTCTTCGTCTGAGCTGAAAACAGGAGTGGTAGCAAGTGCAGTAACAGTCAGAAGACACCTCTTCAAAAATGGACTTGTAACCCGCCGTCCTAAGAAGCCCCTCCTCACACAAAAAATGAAAAAGGCCTAATTAATTTGGTGTAAGGAGCATGTCAAACGGACCCCTGAGCAGTGGAAGTCAAGTTATTTTCTCGGGCGAGAAGAAATTCAACCTGCATGGCTCTGATGGGAGACAAACGATT
This sequence comes from Mastigoproctus giganteus, assembly GCF_048544385.1. NCBI lineage: Eukaryota > Metazoa > Arthropoda > Arachnida > Uropygi > Thelyphonidae > Mastigoproctus > Mastigoproctus giganteus. The sequence continues at coordinate 228,119,842 of NC_143580.1, forward strand.
CGCTGTAGACGTGGTGAAGAATACCATCCATACTGTATGTTGTCTACAGTGAAATTCCATACCAGCCAAATGATGTGGGGGTGCATTTCGTATTGCAGAGTAGGTCACCTGCAGTTTATAAAAGGTTCCATAAATGGCAATGGATACCTGGCTATATTGGAAGGCAAATGCTGCCAACCATTAGAGACCATTTCAACATGCCAAGTAACTGCATCTTTCAGGACAACTCTGCTCCTTTTCATCAGGCGAAAAGTGTAAGTAAGCACTTCTGTAGTTACTTTAGCTTCATTTCTGCATTAGAGGTTTGACAGTAATGTGTTTACATTTGTTACAAGTGAAAAAAATGGTTGGAAGAACAGTCCATTACAACTGTTAGCTAGCCAGGAAACAGCCTAGACCCGAATCCTATAGAGAACTGTTGGCATCGTGTGGAATGTGCAGTTGCCAGAAAGAAACCAAAGACCCTTCGTGGAAGCTATAATTCGTGTTTGGAACCACAAACTATCAGTTGATTATCTTCAAAAATTGATCTTGTCAATGCCGACAGTGTGTGCTGCTGTCATCAGAGCCAGAAGCGGTTCTACTAAATATAACTTTTCATTTTGTTTTCTATTTAAAATGATAAACTGAAGCAAATTGAGGGCTTCTGATAACATTTCAGCCATAGTTGTCATGTTTACCAAAACTGTTGTATAAAGGTTGCAAATGCTCATTTTGAAATATTTTGAGAGCACCTGTCAAATATTACTTAGCTTTGCCTTAACTATTAATAAATATCTTTTGTTTATATTTCTATTTGTGATGCTAGTCATTAACGTAACATACCATCATGAAAAATGGTTAGAAATGTGAAACTTCTAGGTGATGCACTTTCTTTGAACACCAATGTAAATGCTGTATAATTTTTGAAAAAGTACTTATCCTTCTCAATTAACAATGGGCCGGAAGTTAAAGTACATTCTGAAAGTGTGAGCTTAAACCATTCATATAAAACAGCATCCAAATTTTCCAGTCATAGTTGCATATATCTTTTATCCAATGCAAGTTCATTAAATCTTTTTCTGTGTTTAATATCACAGACCATTAATGAACCAACATTATATTCTTTCAGAGGTTTTCTGATTATATTCCTTTTCTAGCTTACTCATTAATCACCACTCAGTGTGACCCACTATACCCTCAGCCCACAACACCCATTAGCCTCGATCGAATCATCGAACATTCTAATTCTCCTTCCCATCACTAAAACTCTCCCTTAGTATGTGTCCATTAATTTTTTCCTTAAATATTTCTGTCTACATATTTTTTTTATTTCTCTTATTGCTGCATTTCCTATTGCTTCAAGAATTTTAAATGCTTCATTGTTTAAATTCTGTCTTTTCTTGTTCTTTAATACAGCTCTAACCTGTTTCAATTATCACTGGATCCAGTTCATCCACATTCACCCCATATTCATCCTTAACCTTAATCTCATCCTCTTCCACCTCCTCTGCATAAATCTTCTATATATTTAGTATAGTACCTTTAACTCACCCATCCTCAACTTCATTTTATATTGATCCATTCTTAAATTCATTACTCAAAAACTTTGCCATTTCAAACAATAAATGATATCTTCCTTTTACCTAATGTGAATTATGAATAACATTAATTAAACCTCATGAATTGTTATCAGGTGACTTATTGGATAAAATAATACAATGAGCAATGTAAATACTCACTCAATAGAACTCCTTATTACTTAGTGAGGTTTTTTCTGGATTCTATATCAAATCCTGTTATGAGACCTAATCAGGAATGCTTAAAACCTGGGACTAAAAAGTTAGGAATGAGAAAACTAAAAAGCTTTTTTGTCTTATCAGTTTACGTAAGTAAAAGATGCACTTAAAGATTGCAAATAAAAGAAATTTAAGCAAAATATGGTCATTAAATTCTATTGTTATTGTTTAAATCTGCTAATTGCATATGTTAATTACATGCAGTAAAGTGTTTCTTTTTTTGTTCTATTAAATGGAATAAATTATTTTTAGTATTTAGAAACAGTCATTAATGAAGATTGATGATTAGACAGAAATAGAACAAGTAGAGCAGGAAATGCCTGAAGCCAGTTATGTGGAACAAAAGTGAAATTAGCTGTTTATAACAGTTTAAGTGTATTTTCAGTTATGCAGCTAACAGCTAGATAAGAAATACAATAATTTATCAAAAATTAGAATCTTCAAAAATAAAAGTTTTAAGAAAAATTAATGGAATATAACAGATGGATGGAAGCAATGGCAAAACCAAATGAAAAAGAGTGAAAATAAAATATAATCATGTAATGAATATATAGTCAAAGGTAAGTGAAGCAAATTTAAGATTTCATGGGTATGTTGAAAGGATGAGAGAAGGGAAATTAACTAGTATTAGTGAGCCACTGACCTTTGAATTTCTTCAAACTCAGCCTCAACCACCTGCAGAGGCAACTTGTTCCAGTAAACAATGACTCGCTGGCTACTGGAATTCTTTACAACAGTGAAAATTCTTCTTTCATTCATTTTACTAACCCCTCTAAGAGCCTTATAAATCTCAATCACAGTGACATGCCTGGTTACAAAGCTCTGCAACCCACATAATCAAAGTCTTTCCTCATACAGTTGCCCTTTTGCCAATCTTACCATGCAAGTTGTTTGTCTAGACCCTTTCAAGAAGTTCAATATCTTTTTTCAATAAGGTCTCCATATTTTGAGAAATTATTCCAAGTACAGTCTTACATTTGCCTTATGCAGTAGGATTGTGACTTCCCTATCTCTACAGGATGTTGTTCGATCATCAATAGGACACTGGACTTTCTTGGCCACCTGTAACTTCATATTTGTCTGTATCATAATTTCCAGAGCCCTTTCTTCCTCTACTGTTTTTTAATTCAATCTCACAAAGTGTATAAGTTATTTTAGGGTTGCTATGTAACCTTGCATTTCAGTGCATTAAAACATAGCTGCCACTTTTCTGACTACTTCCGAAGCCTCTTTTAGTTATCCTGAAGGAGCTTTGCTTGGCACTGATCATTAACAACTGTCCCATTCCTTACAGCATCTGAAAATTTTAACATCATGCCCTTTATTCTATCGTCGATGTTGTTTATGAAAATTGGAAACAGTCATCCTTGAGATGTCCCACTTCTGATGTTACATCAATTTGAAGAATATCCATTAATCACAACCCTTTGCCTTCTGCCACCAGGTGATCTATCTTAGCCAGTAATTTCAAGATTTTGGCTTATACAGTAGCCTCTCATAAAGGACTGTGTCAAATATCTTGCTAAAATCCAAATAAACTATGTTGAAACTTGCCTGAATCCAATTCATGAGTAACTGTATAAAAATAGCTTATCACGTTAGTTAAATAGCTTATCATGTTAGTTAAATAGCTTATCATGTTAGTGAAACCCCTCATACTGCGGATATTCAACCTGTCTCTCAGGCTGGGGAAGTATCCTAAGCACTTTAAGCAGGTCAATATAGTTCCTATTTTCAAAAAAGGTGATAAAAATGACGTATGCAATTACAGACCCATAACCGTGCAAAACAGCCTGGCCAAACTCTTCGACACAGCAGTGCACAAACATTTCTTCGAATTCTTCAAGCCTTTTATAGATCAGAATCAACATGGTTTCTGCAGTGGCAAGGCAGTAGTCACAAATTTACTTACTTTCTGGCAATACACCTCTGAAGCTCTTGATAACCACCTACAAGTTGATGCAGTCTACACAGACATATCTAAGGCATTTGATAAAGTCCCGCACGAACAACTTCTGGAAAAACTTAAGCTATATGGTATCCGTGACCCTTTGCTCTCATGGCTACGCAGCTATATTACACATCGTTCCTTGAGCGTTATCATCGATCACGTGAACTCAGACTGTTTTATACCACTAAGCGGAGTACCACAAGGCTCTCCCTTAGGTCCTCTTCTCTTCATTGTTTTTGTAAATGATCTTCCTTCTTTCATCTACACCTCCAATGTTCAAGTTGCTCTCTATGCAGATGATCTTAAGATCTACTCAGCAGTGAAGGAGACTACCGATTCTCAAAAGCTTCAATGTGCTCTCAATAAATTCTCTCTGTGGCCATCTCTGAATGGCTTGTCTGCTAACCCCTCGAAGTGCAAAGTAATTCTTTCTCATCTTGCAGATCTTCACAACTAATGAATACGGAGTATAGTATTAACTCTGTGATCATCGAAAGGTGTGACCAAGTTAACGACTTAGGGATTCTCTTTTCCATCAGTGCTAAATTCGATGCCCATGTCCTTAAAATCACCAGCAAAGCATTCAAAACACTGGGATTCATCAAACGGAACACATACAAGTTCAAAAGCTACAGATATGCAGTTATCCTCTGTAAAACTATTGTTCTGCCAATCCTTGAATTCAGTTCGCCCATCTGGAATCCTCACACAAAGACTTTAACTAACAAAATTGAAGCAGTCCAAAAAAACTTTGTCCGTTACCTTACGTACCGCAATCCTCTATTCTATCACTCAGTGTATTATGAATCGCTGTGTGATTACTTTCATCTGAGGCCTCTGTGCACCAGAAGAGTTACTGCCGACATCGCCCTTCTAGCCAAAGTAATCACTGGAATTTATGAAGCATCTGATATCCTGAGTAAAATAAACTTCAATGCTCCTTGTAGACAAGTCAAGAACCTTACACCGTTTCGCCTTGACTCTGCCAACATGGACTTAATGAAGTTCAGTCCACTGAACAGAATCAGCAAATGACTCTCGCATTGACTTCTTTGACAACTCCCAATCACTGATGAACTCCATCCACAAGTTTGCCTCTTCACTTAAACTGCAAAGTGACTAGCTCACATCTAATTATTGTAGCTTTTTATTTGTTATATTATTTTTCTATTCTCTAACTGATTAATTATTACTTGTTTTACCGGTAACTTAACTTAATGCAATCCTCATTTGTACATATGCTTTTATTGTTTGAATCTATATCAATGTTTATCGTCCTGTAGGATTTCACATTATTGTTATTATGTTTATTGATCTGATCTCAGATACACTGTTAATGGTTACCTGTTGTGTATCTTGTTATTAATAAAATAAAATAAAAAAATAAATAAAAATATAATTTTTCCTTAACAAAACCATGTCTTATCAGTTTAATCTTATTCTTTATCGATGCCTCCAAGATTTTCCCCAACACTGAAGTCAGACTAACCAGTTTGTAGTTGCTAATGTCGCCCTGAGAACTGACTTTATGCATTGATGATATGTTGGCACTTCTCCAATCCAAAGAAATCTCTCCTGGGTCCAATGAAGCCCTTATAATTAACCTCGATGGTGCAACACACACACTCTCTAGCTGCCTCCCTCAAAAGAACTGGATATATGCCATCAATACCAGGGGTTTTACCTTTCGGCTCAAAAATCAGTATTATTAAACATAGAAGAAGAGAGATCAATGGTATTAGAAAAGCATTAGAGAAAAGACTGTTTACTCTGGATAAGGCAGAAATCTAACAGGAATTAGGACTCAAGAAAACAGTAAATGGAAATCCAGAAGGACTACTTTGTATGAGAGTGTGCTGCAAAGTAATGTCTTTGAGTTCATAAATTCAAGTTCCAACTAGGTTCCCCATGCTATTAGAAACTAGCTAAAAGTTTCTAGCTAGTAGGTAAGCAGTAGAAAATTTTTGTATAGTTTTGTTTACAAGTTACATTATTTTTAATGAAGCACCTCAGAACACATGGTTCAAACACTGCCCAATTTGCATTCACTAATTTGTAAACTGCCAGAAACAGACCAAATTTTTGGAAAAAGATAAAAAAGGTAAAGTGCAGCCATTATCAACCAACTGCAGGATGGAAGCCTCCTCAACAATTCATGCTGAGGGAAATAGACCATAATCTGCCACGTTGGTCCAGTGCGGGTTGGCAGATCGACCGTATTCAGCAGTCAGGGGCTTGAACCCTGGTCTACTCAAAGAGCGTGTGCTACTGCACTCCCGCTCCTGACCACTCGGCTGCGGAGGCACAACCATCAATTCAATCACTAACACCTCGAAACATAGATGTTAGGCAAACTAAAAAAAAAAAAAAAAAAAAAAAAAAACACACGAGTAAGGTCTGGTAGTATCACATTCATCTTTCAACACAACAATGCATGACCTCATTGCAGCCATTGGCAAGAATTTCATTGCTGATATTTGAAGTTGCTTAGCATCATCCTTATTGTTCACCTTTGCCCCCCCCCCCCCCAAGCAACATTATTTTGTTTCAAAAGCATAAAGAACACACCTGAGGTAACAGATATTACTCCAATGAAGAAGTTAAAGAAAACTTATGTATGAAGAGATAGTTGGCTTCTCAGCAGAAAGAATTTTATTTGAACAAGCAGCATACAAAATTTAGTTTGGAGTGCTAGATGAAATGTATCGAGTTAGGTGGGACATATGTAAGCAAATAATACATCAAATAAAAGAAAACTTTATCTACAAGTATGTTTTGGTTTTTTGATTTCACTGTTCCTCAAAAGTTATGTGCTAAGAGGCATCACTACTCAAGCCTGTCCTTAATATATTAATCTGCATCTACTGAATATAACAGACCTAAATGATGATGAAAAATCAGTGGTTTTGTTTGTTTTTTTTTTATCCATTATTTTGAAATTAAAATTTATCTTTCTGACTTATGCAACTGTGACATCACTTTTGATCACTAGTGAACTATAAAACCCAAACAGTCAGTTCAATTTTTTTTTGCTTTAGTGCATTAATATAAAAGTTGCAACATTTAAGTTATAATTATTTAAGAATTTCATTTCTGAATAAAGTTATTTTCAATACATTAATCATTGAAGAAATTGGTAAATGTAAACTCTAATATCACAACAAATCAACTGACCTCTTTCTAATGGCAGAAACTGAAAAGGTCTAGGTTCACTTGCAGCTTTATCAGTAGGTCGGCGAAGCTGTACAAACACTGAAACTGGCTGCTGAACATTCTCGTTGTTATAACGAGGAGTTCGAAATGCAATAGCTACATTTTTATGGACATCGTTAGGTTGAAAATCTGCCTCTCCTTCCCAAACAACAACTCCACCTTTTTCTTCATAAAACCAAACTTGAATATCATCTGTGAATGAATTTCAAATTATTAGAAAAGTGTCTTAATATTCCATATATTTACAATTTAAATCAGAGTGGAACACAACATTATATATGATAAATTAGACATATCTCAATTATGACCATAGAATCAGATATGAGACTAAATACTCACACCTTTGAAGATATGTATTAAAATATGTTGGCTTAAGGTTTCAGCAAGTGAAAAACTTCCTATGTTTCAAATCTGTGTCTCAAAAAATTATTTCCTATTTCTAAATAAATTCTACCTTACTTGCTAGAAAGTTTATTAACTATATCTGATCTTGAAAATATAACATCACATTCTCTATGTGTTTGTGTACACACAGGAAGCAATTATATATTTTAAAAACACACACACACACACACACACACACACACACACACACACACACACACACACACACACACACACACACACCCCTATCACTAATACACCACATATATATATATATATATTTTTTTTTTTTTGAAGGAAGCAACAGTTTTGGATATTATTAATAATAAAAATAATAATAAAGGTTTATGGACCTGGAACACTGCTATATGCAGAAAGTACCCAACGACTATAATTGCTACATAAGTTAGTAGTCGTGAAAAACAATGTGCTAACGTTATAGTACTAGTAACGCTAATTGTGGAGAACAAAGTGCGAACTGAAAAGAAATCGCTATCATGGTGAACAAAGAAGGGAGCTAAGCTAAGCTTTATCTTAGCTTCCTTCTTTGTTCACCATGATAGTGATTTCTGTTCAGAGAACAAAGTGTGAAACTTTGTTCTCCACAATTAGCGTTACTAGTACCATAATGTTAGATCATTGCCTTTCACAACTACTAACATATATATACACGCACACTATTATGGTCACCTGCATATCTACAAATAACCTTTATTTAGAGGGAAACTAATAATGTGTGCTGAATCCTTTAGCATTTTTGACAGCCTCTAATCTGTGGAACACTCCATCCACCAGTTTTTTGTAAATGGCATTCAATATTTTCTGCCATTTGGTCTTCAAAGCAGCAACCAGTTCAGCTAATTTTTGGGAAGTCTCTCCCAAAAATAGCAGAACTATTTTCTATAGGATTTAAGTCAGGGCTGTGGGCTGGCCACTCCAACTCTTCAATGCTCATGGCCTCAAATAAGTCTGCCAGAACGTGAGCAGTATGACATGGAGCATTGTCCTGCTAATATGGGTATGGGCCTTCCCCAACATGCCACCACAACCTAGGTAGTCATGTTATTGTCCAGGATGTCTAGATAGACCACAACTGTCATGCTGCCTACACCAAATTTCATTGTTGGGATGATAGAGTCCGGCAGGTAGTTTTTTCTGGGCATCCATCACACAGAGGCATGGCCATCAGACCGGTAGACCACATTTCATAAGTTGTCACTCCAAAGTGTAACTTCCATTGGTCTACAGTCTAAGAACAGTTGGCCTTACACCAAGCTAGATGGCATCTGGCATTAGTCAGGATGATTAGTGGCTTGTGGATGGCAGCAAGACCATGGTAACCCATATCATGCAGCATTTTGCATGGCATACTAGTGCTGAAGACGCCTCAGTAGCCAGGTGGGAAGGAGCAGCAGTGCATAGCACACGCTTCTTGATTAGACAGGGGTTCAAGCCCGTCACCACCAAATACGGAGGATGCGGAAAGGTCAGGGAATGACCACCGCATATCCCGGAGCAATATGGCCTTAATTGCTAATGCTCCTAAAAAAAAAAAAAAAAAACCAAAACCAAACTAGTGCTGAAATGTGTCCCAATCATCTCACTAAGCACCTGTATGTATGTATGTATGTATGTGTATGTGTGTGTGTGTGTGTGTGTGTGGCAACATCAACTTATTTTGAGTGGCAATTCTTGCAGGGTTCTTCTGTCACACTGTCAGTGTTTAGAGGTTTTCAAGGTCATTTCATGATGGTTTTAACACCAGTCAGCTTCCATTTGCAGATCAAATCACCAATCATCAACCTAGGGATCTCCGGAGCCATTTAAATATCACATACAGACTGATTCCTTATGTGGCACTCTATTATCATTCCATGCTGGAAGTGTTAACTCCATCAGTCGTGGCATGTTACATTCACAATCATACTACTGTCTCCCTGAAGGCTTACAAACACATTTATAGTTGTCTGGCACGTAGTGCTTAGGCAGGATGTGACCAGCTACCAACTGAGGGAAGGGGGAATGACCATATATTAATGGTAGGGCAGTGTATATATTATGAAGTAATTTAAATATAAAATTTAGAGTGATATTTTGAACTGAGAGCAGAGAAATATGAATATTAAAGTAGTTGTGGAAATTACATCTTCCAGCACACAGCTGGTAAAGAAGAATGGAAAGATATATATATGACAATGTTAGTTAGGTATAGTGGCCATTCCATAAATTTTCAAAATTACTAGAAATATAGGACAAGAGTAAGGATAAAAGTATAAATATCTGAATACCTTGTATGTTAAAAAAAAAAAAAAAAAGTAAACAGTAATAAGAAATTATAACTGAATAAACAATAAAAATTAGTAAAAATTAATAAAGAATTATCATAATAAATATATGTAACATAATTGTAGTGTTGCAAGTTCAAAGAATAAAGATATTATAGGCCACCGTAGCCTAGTGGTCAGGCGCACGGGTGCATAAGTACACGTCATAAGTAAGTCAAGCCCGTGACTACTGAATACAGTGCTGTTTCTTGTAATCTAATCTATCTTGTGAACTCCTGATTATTTGGTCGTCCCGGAGTATAAACAAAAAATTTATTTATTTATTTATATACAGCAGTAAATAAAGTTTTTGAACTATGAACATAAATACAAAAAAGGATTAAAACCAAAAGTGATTATAAGAGTATAAGGGAGGAATTTTGCAACAGTATCAATATAAGTTAGAGTAAAGCATTAAGTATTAATATCAAGTAATCAGTATCAAGAATTAGGAGCACGTTACTAAAGTCAACTTAATCAGGGGACTACAATCATATACAACATCAGTTGGTTGTAAGCTCTCCCTAGATAGCCATAAGAATCTGAAACCAAAAGAAAACATTGAAATATGCAGTTCTTTCCAAATATTAGTTACTGTATAGCAAAAACTATAATGCCAAATTTGTAACCAGTGCTCCTAATATATCTACACACACACACACACACACACACACACACACACACACACACACACACACACACACACACACTAGTCAAAACATTACGACAAGCAAGTCATGCAAATCAGAACAACTGCAGATGAACTATGGCGTGGGTCAGGACATGGTATAAAAAACACCTGATACTGAGCTCTGTTATAATCAGTGTTATTCTTCTTCTACAGATGAAAAAGGCAGCGGACTTAAGCAGGTTTCACAAAGGCCTAATTGTAATGGCCAGATGACTGGATCAGAGCATATCTGAAATGGCATGGCTGGTGGAATGCTCATGGTCAGCCATGGTAAGTACCTACTGAAAGTGGTCCAAGGAGAGAAAACCCACGAACCACCAGCGAGGTGTTGGACGACCACGGCTCATTGATGCTCGAGGTGAGCGAAGGCTCTCCCAGATGGTACATGGCAACAGAAGGGCGACTGTGGTGTAACTAGCCGGTAATCAGAATGCTGGTGATGGGAGTAATGTGTTACAACACACAATATATTGAACCCTGCTGAAAATGGGGCTGCGTAGCTGCAGGCCACTCTGAGTGCCCATGCTAACCACGGCTCACCGGTGACAGTGCCTACAATGGGAACGCAAGCATCGAAACTGGACCTTGAGTGATTGGAAAAAGGTCATCTGGTCCAATGAATTACGTTTTCTGTTGCACCATGTGGACAGCCGTGTACATGTGCGTTGTTTATCTGGGGAAGGATGGTGCCTGGATGCACTGCAGGATGAAAACAAGCCGGTAGCAGCGGTGCCATGCTTTGGGCGATGTTCTGCTGGGATACCCTGGGTCCAGTCATCCATGTGCTGGGCACTCTGATGTCTACCACCTACCTAAACATCATTGCTGACCAGGTACACCCTTTCATGACACCAATCTTCCCCTCTGGTGGTGCCGTTTTTCAGCAGGATAATGCACCATGCCACACTGCCCAGATTGTTCAAGACTGGTTCGCAGAACATGAAGAAGACTTCCAGGTATTGCCCTGGCCTCCAAATTCCCTAGACATCAATCCCATCGAGCATCTGTGGTTTGTGTTGGAATAGCAACTCCAATCTGCAGTGTCTCAACCATGGACCTTACAGGAGTTAAAGGATCTGCTGGTTACGTGTTGGTAGCAGATACCACAAGACACATTTTAAAATATTGTAGCATCCATGCCTCACCGGGTACAAGTTGTTTTGGCTACACATGGAGATCCAACATCAATTAGGGAGGTGGTCATAATGTTTTGGCTCATCAGTCTATGTAAAAAAGGAAACTCAGCAAAAACAAGTGTTTGTTGCTGAGTATTATCAGAAATATTTATCATTATCCCACACCCACTCATTTTGTTTTCTTTGCATAGTCCTACATGTTCATTTGTTTATTTGCCATACTTATAAATTTTCTATTTGTAATCCAGTATAGCCACATATGCTCAGAGGAGTTTACCATACACAGAATACAAGAACATTATCATATAGTAGTCATGCACACTTGAATCTTGGTCAACTCAAAAACATGCACTACTTTACCCCCCCCCCCACACACACCTGCATTGACTATTCAGCTACAGCATACCTATTCTTATTCTAATTTGGGTTGCATGTGATTCAAAATTCACATGCAACCCAAATATTACTAATTAATTTATTAATTTACTATGACATTATGCAATAAAATAATTATAAAAATTATGGCAAAAAATTAACATTTAAGTTTTTTTTTGTTTAGCAATGAAGGCCATCCAGCTTTTTTTTTTTTTTTTTTTTGACAAATTCTACCTGTTTCATGAAAATGGACTACTAATTGTGGAATTGCTGATTTATTTGATTCAACTGGCAAAATCAGATATCTCTCACAAATTCACTTTGGCATTCACAAACGATTCTGAACAAAAATATTATTCAACTAAAAACATATATTCAGACAAAGAATATATCATGATGGCTTTGTCACAAACAAAATGGTATGGATTGGTTTGTGTCAGTCAGTGTAGCCTAACAAACACTGTTCCGCAGGCAGAGACATATAGTGTTGCCAGCAATGTGGTTTTGTAGAAATTGCACGTTTACCAAAATGAGCTCAGTTAGCTTTTTCATTTTGAGGTACATGAATTTTGAATCACCCTGTTATCTCTTGTCTAATAGTTTCTTCTACCACCAAAGGTTTATTTATATTTCTGATTTATCAGTTTTCAGACTGTTGTCCAGAAAAACTCATATTCTTCTTTTCCCACAGTGTTAAAACTATATATAACCATTGCCAACCTCTGTCATTAGATTTATAGGCTGATTTAAACAGCCACTTGCCATCTTAGCATTTTATCATTAATTAACTATTTATTTGATTTCCTCGTTGTCCTGTTGGTTTTCAAACCACCAATAATGAATTTAGGGAAGAAGCTAATTGAGAAACTGAAAAAAAGAACCTAATTCATTTTCAGTTAATCCAACTCTGTAAATGTCATTATCACAATGCCTTAGCTTGTTGTGCTACCACTGTAACAGCAATAATCACAGAATGTCCTTGTTACTAACAAGAATTACCACTTTTTCCACTTATGTTAGGTTTACTGTATAACTTTCAAACAAGTTTTAAGCACACTAAATACCAAAACTGTCTTACCTTTTGTGACCTTATCACACAATAAGATGACTTCTGTTCCACCTCTTACTGATGCAGAAAAATGGCTTAATTTAACAATTGTCAGCTCTGACATGGCTTCTGGATGTGAAGGAAAAAATGCATATGATTTATATAAGTGGGTTATTAACTCATATGACTACAAAATATTATAAACTAATATGACATTAGTCTTACAGCAAGGGTTTACAGCCTCCATTTTATCTGGCTCTGAGGTCACAAAATATTTATTGTTGGATTCAGATAGTAAATTTAGTTTACTATCTGAATCCAACAATTTTATAGTTAAAGAAATTTACAGAGAACGTAGTTTTTAATAGTTTAAATTTTTAGAGAATTAAATGTAAATTATGAGTAGTTTTTGTAATACATACCAGATTTAGCTATAACCTTATTTTAAAACCAAATGTTAAAGATATGCAACATACGTGACATTTTAAGTATAATGTCATGTATGTTAATTGAAATAATTATCCTTATGCACAGTCTTACCAAAAAAAAAAAAAAAAAAAAAAAAAAAATACACGTTTCAGTTGACACATAACAGACATCAATGCATTTGGTATCTCTGAACTTAGCAACCTTGGTAGACTCCAAGGTAGTTGAGTTCAGAAACACAAAAGATGTGCATTATCAGTATCTTAAAACACTCCATACTCAATCTTTAGGCATATTCCATTACTCCAAACAGAAAGCTTGTTAGTATATACAGTGGATTCCGGTTATTTGGGCCACCGGTTAATTGGGGCAGCCGTTTATTTGGGGCAAATCTTAAAAAACAAAAACCAATCGAGAAAATAGCCAGGGTTTACTTCGCTTAATTGGGACAAAATGCCGTTTAATCGGGGCAGGAGACCACAGCACTGGAGATTACACTACGATTGTCTCCGACCGTACCACGTAGTTCGGTCGGATTTCTGGAGGTCACAACCATAAAACAATAAAAACAATTAGCAGTCACCTGTTTATTGGGCTTTTCTGTTAGTGCAATCTATCATAAACTGACAGTAAACTCGATCTTATTGAATTTGCGGTAATACCGACAGCTGGAATTCTGTGGGTTATTATGGTAAAATGTGTTTACACTTCCATGGAATCTTCAATCATATAAAAAAAAATAATTTTCAGAATCTTCTCTTCATTCCTATTTTTAAAGCTTCGTAATTTGTCACTCCATTCTCACTTGCGCGTGTTGTGTTACTTGCAATTTGTGTGTGCCGTGTCCTTTGTTATTGATTGCTTATCTTTTTACTGTTTTAAATTTTAACCCCCACCCACAAATGTCAGTGAACAGAAATGTCAACTAGTTAGTATGTACATATTACAGTATGTATTAATTATTCCGATTATCACGTATATTCTTCCGATTTTCACGTATCATTAATTTTTTAATTGGTAAGGTAATAAAGAGTAAATCTGTGCTTAATATATCTTTACTTTTATAGCCTGTGGATAATATTCCTCCTATTTTCGCTAATTAGAATCACTGTTTAATAGAATTAAAATTCAATTCACAAACGTGATCACAATGACCGGCGCTTACAACACATCGTATAATGAACGGTACTTTACTGTGGTGAGTTCGTCGTAATGTGATTTGATTGTACAGTGAAGTAATTGTAAGGGGGGGGGGGGTAAATTGTATTTTTAACTATTTACGTGAAACTTCGGATAATTGGGGCAGCCGTTTAATCGGGCCAAAATGCACTAGTCCCGATGTGTCCCAAATAACCGGAATCGACTGTATCTGCATTTTTTTGGATTATTCTAAAAAAAAAAAAAAAAAAAAACTATAAAAAAAATTGAGTCAAATTTTTATCATTATCACCAAGAGAATGCTACATCTGAATTTATATAAAAACATTTTCACACCTTTTTGAACAATTCTGTACATTGATACTTCTCCAAATTGAAGCTGAAAAAAATGTTTTACAGATTTTTCCCTGAGTTTGCAACTCAGCAGTCCCAGAAGAATTGCTAAACAAAATACATTCTTCTAAGACTGTAGAGCTCAGAGAATGGTAGGTTGGTTATTTGGTGTTTAATGATGCATTGGCAGCTAAAGTCATAATGGAGTTTTGAGCAACACCAAACACATCAAAATACAAGGGGCATTCAATAAATTATCTACCTAAGGTACTTCCAATAGTTATATTTTAATGAGTGATGATTTTTCATGTTCCTACATATCTCAAACTTGAATCATACTAATTTTGATCCCACTATTTTTTTAAGTTGAACTGCTGTAACAAGAAGAAGGATGACACCTGTATCAAACTAAGGATTTGCTGAAATCGGAGCATAGTTCAGTCATAAAGTTTCTCACCAAAGAAGGAAATGGACAAAAGGCCATTGATGAAAGAATGGTGGCTGTGTATAGCAAAAGTGCACCTTCAGAGTGCCAGATAAAATTCTGGTCAAAACAATTCAAGTGGGGTTGAGAGCCTTCGAAGATGATCCACATCCAGGAAGGCCTGTGACAGTGATCACTTGAGAAGTGTGCTAAACTGTGGAAACCCTTGTGTTGAATGACAGACGTTTAAAGGTGTCCCAAATCTCTAGGGAACAGTTATAACCATCCTCCATGGATATTTGGGAATGACTAAAGTCAGTACAAGGTGGGTCCCCAGATTTCTGACTCCTGTGCAGAAGCATTTAAGAGTACAGCATTGTGAAGAGATTTAGAGCTTTACAGAAGGGATCCTGAAACTTTCATCTCCAGAATTGTTATGGGACATGAAACATGGGTTTATCACTAGGATCCTGAGACCAAGCAAGAATCAATGCAATGGAAGCACAAGGGTTCTTTCCCACTTAAAAATATTCGGACAAAACCTTCAGCTGGCAAGATTATGGCCACTATTTAGCATTAGCATAGGCATATGATGCAAGAAAGCAAGCTTATGCAGCATCAGCCAAAAAAAAAAAAAAAACCACTCCCATTTCATCCCTCCGTTCATTCGAAATACCTGTCCAGCTGAACACCTTTCACACAACAAGGGATGGAAGTCTGTTCCACCAACCAACTACCTCGCTGGCTAGTTGGCTTGCCATTTTGAATTTGCTGTTGGTAACATCATCAGTTGGTCCCACTGCATAAAATTTAAATACTGTCTCAGACCATCGTAGTCGCCTTTACAAAAGCAAAAACCCTTCCCTTTACCCCTGATGGTAGTTACCTCTGAGTAAATCCCACTTCAGCACACTGTGATCACTGCCACCTAGTGGTTCCTTTATATGCAGATTCTTAATGCATGAAGAATCACTACTGATAATCAGATCAAGAATATTCCTCCCTCTAGTTGCCTCCTGAACATGTTGATGTAGAAAACAATCATCCAATAAATCCACAAAAGCCTTGCTAGTGTGTGAGTGACCAATCCATAAATTCCAGTCAATATCTGGGAAATTAAAATCCCCCATTATAAGACTCTCTGATTTACCAGCCCACTCTATTTACCTGTACAGTTTCTTATTATACTCATCAGAGTCATTAGGCCTATAGCATACTCCTACTCTCAATTTTGATCTCCCAATGCTTATGTCACACCAAACTGACTCGACACTGCACTGTCCAGCGATAGCGATGTCGACTGGCTTCACTTCCTTGGAATTTTTGGGATTCTGAGGGAATTTTGTACATTCACTACTTGGAATACAAGCAGATAGTCACTGGGGAGTCATATGCATCATTACTGTACAACCTAAGGGATGTTATAAAGGGAAACCATGTAGAAAACTTTCCAGAGGTGTACTGCTTCTTCAGGATAATGCACCGGTGCACAGGTCACATGCTGTTGTTGATGCTTTGACTTTGCAGAACTTACTCATCCACTTTACAAGCAGGATCTGGCCCCCCAGTGATTATTTCCTGTTTTGACGCCTCAAGAAAAAACTTACATGGAAATCTCGCTTTGCTGATAATAATGAACTGAAGTCTGCTGTTTCTGCATTCTTTAATGGGACAGGACAAAGAATTTTCTTTGTCTGGTATGTCCTCATTGCCAACAAAATAGAACAAGTGTATTGAAGTTCAGGGGAGTTGCATTGAAAAATAAAACTAGATTTTTGCCTCTGTCCCATTTCCTTCATTGGTAGATAAATAATTTATTGAACGCTGATCGTATGACATGTAAATTGGTAAATATATACAATTAAAACTAGTGTCCTTTTTAGAGAGGCTCAGTATGTTTTGAGAATTAATTAAAAAATGCATTAATTAATAAATTACTAATAATAGCAGCCCAGAATAAGAGTATCTGGAAAGGTGGCAGGCAGCATGAATCTCAAAGAATCTCAATTTGCACACACTTTAGCATTAGTAGAGGCATACGATGCAAGAAAGCAAGTTTTATGCAGCATCAGCAAAAAAAAAAAAAAAAAGCCTCCCATTTCACCCCTCCATTCATTCCAAATGCCTGCCCACCTCAGCCTTAAATTTGTTTAGGCTATTAGCTTCCACAACAAAAGATGGAAGCATGTTCCACCAATCAACTACCTGCTGGCTAATGGCAAATTTCCGCACATCTATTCTACAACTATCTTTCCTCAATTTGAAACTGTGCCCCTCGGGTTCTTAGTCTGAGCAAGAGGAAGTATCCCATCAGCATTCAGCTTGCTCAACCCATTCAAGCCGTTATACACCTCAATCAGATCACCTCGCAGGTGCCTACTCTCTAGCCACCGCAATTTGCAGAACTTAAGCCTTTCTTGGTAAGAGCACCACTTTGATTCCCTCCCCAATCTTGTTGCCCTTCTTTGTACTTGTTCAAGCAACTCCACATCCTTCCTAAAATGAGGCCTCCAGACCTGTACACAGTACTCTAGGTGTGGCCTGACCATTGCCTTGTATAATGGGATAATCGCCTCCCTGTCCCTGCTAGCAAAATCCTATATATCACTGACAAGACTCCACGACCCGCACTGGCAGCCCGTCTGCACTGCTCAGCGAACTTCATATTTCACTGCACAATTACCCCCAGGTCTTTTTCACTTTCTACTTCCCTGAGTGTAGTCCCACACAGTTAGTACATTTCTCTTTGGTCATTGCTACCCATATGCAGTAATTTGCATTTGTCAATGTTAAACTTCAGTTGCCACTTCTCAGCCCATTTTTCCAACTTATCTAGATCCAGTTGGAGTAGCATACTGTCTTCTGTCATTAACAACCCTGCCAACCTTTGTATCATCTGCAAACTTGGACATTAAACCTGATATACCTTCATCGATATCATTGATAAATATACAAAACAACAATGGGCCCAACACCGAACTGTGATCCTGCAATGCTTCTTTAACCAATGATTCCATTATTTCCCCAGAACACAAGTTAAACTAACAGGTCTGTAGTTACTTATGTCACCTTCTGATCCTCCTTTGTGAATTGGTGATATATTTGCACACCTCCAGTCCATGGGCGCCGCCCCTGAGTCCAAGGAAGCTCTCATAATGGATCTGTTTCAGATCATTCTATAAAACAATGCATGTTTATTTCACTGTATATACTGTTGTGCTAAAGCATATGAATATGACATGAATATATGTAAAATAAGTTTATTATATAGATTATTTTTTCCCCTATATGAAAATGAGTTCTGAATCACCCTCCCAAAGGATATAGTGCAGACGTAGTGACTAAGTTAAATTGAGCACTCAGTGTGTTAAAGCAGTATGCAGGCCACTCCTTGAAGAGATAGCATTACCATAACATATCTGTGGGAGTGGCCTTTTACAAAATCCTGTAGGCTCCAAAGAAAAGTCAACTTCATATCACAAAAAGCTGTACGTGAAAAGAACTTTACTCTACAGGATGAAGTACATGCTATGCACTTTACTCACACCAGGTTCAAGTGGCTCACAAGTTACATAACTTGACAAGGAACAAAGAACTGCTTATGAATCCTAAGCAATGCAGTACAACATTGAGAATTTTTGTACTGCAGAAATATATTTACAAATATAGGATACATTTACAAATAAACAATACACTTCCTAGATTACAAATAAACTTGCCAAGAATCCCTTGTATAGGAATGTGACAATATGGTGTGCTATTTTTCATCAAGGAATTGCTAGTTCTTACTATATTTAGGACAGTGATGGTCATACTGTGAAAAAGGAGCATTATAGTAATATCATTGCAATCAGCTTCATTAAAAACTGTAATGATTTTGTTGTCTAAGGCCAAAACAGAGCAAGGTTGATCCTTGCTTTATTGTGGCACCACTTTGGGAACTTGTCAAATGCTTATATCAGGAACACTGTAAGATTATGTGGGAACACACTAGAACAGCACCTTATACTTGGAAGCTTGCAATGAACACACTATAATAAAATGTACTATAATCATAATATAATAATTTATTTCAAATGACTATTCTGAATGATACTGTACTGAAATACTCATCACATTTTTATTTTCTGTAATACAATGTCTATGAAGGGAATACTTTCATAGAAGGTTCCTTTTACAGACACCAGTGAATTCATACATTGTTCCTTCAGATATTTGTCAAAGGCTGTGGCATAGCAACCAAAATATTACAGTACTGCAGTGGTTTTCAACCTTTTTTTAATAACGGCACCCCTAAGTAATTTATTTTATTTCGCGGCACCCCTACTCAATTTTCTGCCTGTTAGATCCTATTCTCTCTCTCTCTCTCATATATATGTGTGTGTTATATGATAGTTATTACAATAATATAATTATAAAAATTACATTTCATAATACAAATTTTATATATACAGGGTGATTCACTACCAGTGCGACAAACTTGCAGGAGGTGTAGGGGGCACAAAGATGAATCGGAATCATGTAGCATTGCAGGGTCCGAAATGCGGTAGAGGACATTGAACGGGAGGTCACGTGAGCAGCGATCCCGCTGGAAGTCAGCATTTGTAAACCGTTTCTGTTGAAGAAACCAAGTAGCAAAAGTTCTCCGGAGTGGATAATCCGCAGGCTCCAATGGTTGGATGCGTTGCAGATGGCATGAACTCATTTGGTTTGTTGACAGTATCCTCCATACAGTGGATTGGGAAATACCCAATCGTTGGCCTATCGCTCAAGTACTCTGATTGCCTTCTGCAAGACGTAGGACATTCTCCGCATTGTCTGGCGTCCTCGTTGTTCGCTCTCAATTCATGGTACCACTCGTGAAACAACCAGTCTCACGTAACCTTCTGTGCACACGTGCGAAAATCATATGATGAGGAGCACACCTGTGTGGGAAACGTTCCCGGTACAAGCACAGAGTGGCACGCCCATTACAGTCCGCAGCTCCATATGCGAGGTGCATGTCAGCCAGTTCAACGTTTGAATACTCATCCATCCTACTGCCTCGGGAACCAGTTCACAAATGCTGACTTCCAGCGGGATCGCTGTTCACGCGACCTCCCGTTCAATGTCCTCTACCGCATGACGAAGGCATTTTGGACCCTGCAATGCTATGTGATTCCGATTCGTCTTTGTGTACCCTACACCACCTGCAAGTTTGTCGCACTGGTAGTGAATCACCCTGTGTGTGTGTGTGTGTGTGTGTGTGTGTGTGTGTGCGCGCGTGTAGTATATAATAATTTTATTCTTTTTATAGAGGTACTAAGTAAACATCAATTATAAATCACCACAAAATTAAAAAGATACTGTACTCCTTTTATAATGAAATAAACAAAAAAAAATAATCAGTTTAAGTAACTTAAACCCAAATTACATGGCACCCTTGGAATGTTGTTGCTGCATCCTAAGGTGCCGTGGCACCCAGGTTGAAAACCACTGCAGTACTGTATCAATTTTTTCTCTATTGTAGTTGACTTATTTAATAGAATTAAGCTAGCGCTAATTTCTCTGAATACAGATCAAGTAGCGCATTTTAAAACTGACCAACAGTGTTTGGTATTTGCTCTCATACTAAAGTGACTTGCAGTCCCACTTCAAATATTTTTAAAAACAGTAATAAAATTAAATAAAAAAAAAAAGGCACCACTAACTTTTGTCATATATAGCATCACTAACTACTGGAGCAAGAGGAAGCTTGCATTTCTTGTCTGGTCCTTGGATAAACACTTGAAAGCAGAGACGAACCACATTCAAATCAATGCTACTTGACTGTGTTGCATGTGCAAAGCCAGCTATTAAAAAAATACATTTTGAAAAGTTATTTCATATAGAAAAAAAATGGCTTAAACTTCTTTGTTACTATTTTTTGAAATCAAAACTTAATAACAATTCTTGTATTAGAAAGTTTTTTGTGAAATTGGAATTCACACCATAAGGATAATCAGCAGCCATTATCAATCCGCTGCAGGATA
The DNA here is from genome assembly GCF_048544385.1 of Mastigoproctus giganteus. Taxonomy (NCBI): domain Eukaryota; kingdom Metazoa; phylum Arthropoda; class Arachnida; order Uropygi; family Thelyphonidae; genus Mastigoproctus; species Mastigoproctus giganteus. The sequence continues at coordinate 228,141,094 of NC_143580.1, forward strand.
GAAGCCCCCTCAACAATTTATGTTGAGGGAAATGAACCATAATCTGCCACGCTGGTCCAGTGCGGGTTGGCAGATCAACCATATCTAGTAGTCAGGGGCTTGAAACCCAGTCTACTCAAAGAGCAGTGTTACTGCACTCCCACTCCTGACCACTCAGCTACAGAGGCCATATTCAAACCATACTTAAGAGCAAATGTTTCCAAATACCAGTAAATGGTATTTAGAAACATTTTCTCTAGAACTCTTTTTTTTAAATATTTTTTTGGCAGTCATATTTTGTAAAATCATGTAGAAGAGGTTGACAACTTTGAGAGTTATTTTCACTCTATACAATACATTGCAAATCTTTAATGGAGGAAATCTAAAATGCTCATTTGCTTATATGATGTTCTTTCTCTTATGTTATGTATAATGTAACTTAAGAAAAAGAATAAGAGGGAACATACTTTGGCTGTCAATGATTTTCTATAGATTTACTTGGCTGCACTATGCATGGGATCTATTGGAAAACAAGTTTGTTTTCATTTGAAAGAAACATATCAAGATTGCACCTTTAAACAACATGCCAGTGCTGACCAAAAACCATGCATCAAAACGGTATGTAATCAGAAACTTATTGGCAAACAAAATTCCATGCTATCTAATATATAACAATCTAAGTGAGCTGATTCTGCATCAAGCACTTAGATTATGTTCTCACCTTCATACAATTCCAAGGTAAAAACAGCATAACAAAAGTCTTGAAAAATGAGAAGGGGGAAAAAACTGCCATCTTTATTGATTTTATGCAAAGGTGTTTATCAACTAATTTTTATGCCAGTTTACAAATAAGATCAAAAGGGGGGAAAAAAAAAAAAAAAAACACTAGGGCTACTCAAAATATCCTTCATAAACCACAATGGAAAACACTTTCTGCAAGTCCATTCTTTCAAAAAGAAATTTATACAAAATTGTTTTTTTTCCCCCCTCATTTGGCAACTGAATATCATGTCACTTTGAATTTTTGTATATATATTGTTAGCAACACATAAATGTCTATTACTGTTATATGTAATCATTCAATATTTAGCATTTCCTATTTAAAAAGAAATTTAACCTATTCTGTTAATTTTGTTCAAGTTTAATATAAGCGGTAAATTCTGTTTAGTGCTCATATTTTTATGAGTAAACTCCGGCAGAGCTTCAAGTAAAACCTCACTAATTCGGACTACAGCAAATTCCTAAAGTAAAACTTCACTAACTTATGTAAACTCTAGAAGGAAGGGGATGAATCAGATTGGTCCACTTGATATTGATGGGTCAACTGTTGATGATCCTGCTCAGGTAGCTAACAAACTAAATGAATATTTTGCATCGACATTCACACATGAGGAGTTATTCAGCAAGGGGAATGCCAGAGGTGTATTCAACTCTAGCAGTAAGCTACAGAATCTTGAAATAACTGGGAGTAAAGTGGAGGAGAAACTGTTGAAGATAAACACAAGAAAGGCACCCGGGGTGGATGGGATCTATCCAGTTATATTAAAGGAGGCAGCAAAGGAAGTAAGCAAACCCTTAGCCATAATTATGAGAGCTTCCTTGGACTCAGGGGAGGTACCCATAGACTGGAAATGTGCAAATGTGACCCCAATTCACAAAGGAGGATCAAAGGCTGACACAAGTAATTATAGACCTGTGAGCTTAACTTCTGTTCCAGGAAAATTAATGGAGGCACTGGTTAAAGAAGCACTGCAGGATCATTTAGACAAGACTTCAGTTATAGCTCAGACACAGCATGGTTTTGTTAAGGGGAAGTCTTGCCTGACCAACTTGATTGGATACTATGATGCACTCACAAAAGAACTGGATGCAGGAAATAACTTTGATATTATATACTTGGATCTCAGAAAGGCTTTTGATACTGTTGCACATGGAAGACTGCTACACAAATTGGAGCAGTGTGACATTGGAGGCAAATTGCTGCTATGGATAAAGGGGTGGTTGAGGGGGAGAAGACAGAGAGTGGTAATCAATGGACACTGCTCATCGTGGACTAATGTTATTAGTGGAGTCCCTCAGGGCTCAGTGTTGGGTCCATTATTGTTTTCTGTATTTATAAATGATATTGATGATGGTATATCAAGCTAAATGTCGAAGTTTGCAGACGATACAAAGGTTGGCAGGGTTGTCAAGGACACTACGCTGCTGCAACAGGATCTGGAAAGCATTAGCATTAGCAGAGGCATTTGATGCAAGAAAGCAAGCTTATGCAGCATCAGCCAAAAAAAAAAAAAAAAAAACCACTTCCACTTCACCCCTCTGTTCGTTCAAAATACCTGTCCAGCTGAGCCTTAAACTAAACTTATTTAGGCTATCAACCTCCACCACAAGGGATGGAAGCCTGTTCCACCAACCAACCACCCGCTGGCTAAAGGCAAATTTCCGCACGTCTATCCTACATCTGTCTTTCCTCAATTTGAATTTATGCCCTCTCAGGTGATTTTTCTGAGCTAGAGGAAGAATCCCATCAGCATTGAGCATGCTTAAACCATTCAAGGCCCTTGCTGGTGCCTAGTCTCCAGACACTGTAATTTGCAAAACTTAAGCCTTTCTTCGTAAGAGCACCCCTTTGTTCCATTCACTAATCTTGTTGCCCTTCTCTGTACTCGTTCCAGCAGCTCTACATCCTTCTTGAAATGAGGTCTCCAAACCTGTATACAGTACTCTAGGTGTGGCCTGACCATCGCCTTATACAATGGAATAATCACCTCCTTATCCCTGCTGGAAAAATTCCTGTATATCATTGACAATACTCCATGAGCTACTCTTGCAGCCCGTCTGCACTGCTCAGAGAACTTCATATCTGCCTGCACAACCACCCCCAAGTCCCTTTCATTCTCTACCACTGTCAGTGTAGTACCACAGAGTTGATACGTTGCTCTGGGGTTGCTGTTTCCCATGTGTAGTACTTTACATTTATCAATGTTAAACTTCATTTGCCACCTCTCAGCCCATCTGCTCAACCTTTCCAGATCCTGTTGCAGCAGCATAGTGTCAGTAGTGTCCTTGACAACCCTGCCAACCTTTGTATCATCTGCAAACTTGGACATTAAGCCCGATATACCATCATCAATATCATTTATAAATACAGAAAACAATAATGGACCCAACACTGAGCCCTGAGGGACTCCACTAATAACATCAGTCCACGATAAGCAGTTTCCATTGATTACCACTCTCTGTCTTCTCCCCCTCAACCACCCCTTTATCCATAGCAGCAATTTGCCTCCAATGTCACACTGCTCCAATTTGTGTAGCAGTCTTCCATGTGCAACAGTATCAAAAGCCTTTCTAAGATCCAAGTATATAATATCAAAGTTATTCCCTGCATCCAGTTCTTTTGTGAGTGCATCATAGTATCCAATCAAGTTGGTCAGGCAAGACTTCCCCTTAACAAAACCATGCTGTGTCTGAGCTATAACTGAAGTCTTGTCTAAATGATCCTGCAGTGCTTCTTTAACCAGTGCCTCCATTAATTTTCCTGGAACAGAAGTTAAGCTCACAGGTCTATAATTACTTGTGTCAGCCTTTGATCCTCCTTTGTGAATTGGGGTCACATTTGCACATTTCCAGTCTATGGGTACCTCCCCTGAGTCCAAGGAAGCTCTCATAATTATGGCTAAGGGTTTGCTTACTTCCTTTGCTGCCTCCTTTAATATAACTGGATAGATCCCATCCACCCCGGGTGCCTTTCTTGTGTTTATCTTCAACAGTTTCTCCTCCACTTTACTCCCAGTTATTTCAAGATTCTGTAGCTTACTGCTAGAGTTGAATACACCTCTGGCATTCCCCTCGCTGAATAACTCCTCATGTGTGAATGTCGATGCAAAATATTCATTTAGTTTGTTAGCTACCTGAGCAGGATCATCAACACTTGACCCATCAATATCAAGTGGACCAATCTGATTCATCCCCTTCCTTCTAGAGTTTACATAAGTAAAGAACTCTTTGCTGTTTTTCTTTGCATCCCTTGCCAAGGATTTCTCGTAATCTGCCTTCGCCTGCCTAACCTCCTTTGTAACTTGGTTGCATATCAACTTGTATCTATCATAGGCTTCTGTGTCATGTGTTAATTTGTATGTATCCCATGCATTTTTCTTCTCTGCCATATGCCTCATTAGTTCATCTGACATCCATTTTGGCCTAAACCTTGAACAATATTTCTTAGTTGGTATGTAAAGCCTAGTAGCTTCCAAGATAAGTTCTTTGAATGCTTCCCATTTTGAATTTGCTGTTGGTAACATCATCAGTTGGTCCCACTGTATAGAATTTAAATACTGTCTCAGTCCATCGTAATCGCCTTTACGGAAGCAATAACCCTTCCCTTTACCCCTAATGGTAGTTACCTCTTTGAGTAAATCCCACTTCAGCACACTGTGATCACTGCCACCTAGTGGTTCATTTATCTGCAGATTCTTAATGCATGAAGAATCACTGCTGATAATCAAATCAAGAGTATTACTCCCTCTAGTTGCCTCCCGAACATGCTGATGTAGAAAACAATCATCCAATAAATCCACAAAAGTCCTGCTAGTGTGTGAGTAACCAGCCCCCAAATTCCAGTCAATATCTGGGAAATTAAAATCTCCCATTATAAGACACTCTGATTTACTGGCCCACTCTATTTCCCTGTACAGTTCCTTATTATACTCATCAGAGTCATTAGGCCTATAGCACACTCCTACTCTCAATTTTGATCTCCCAATGTTTATGTCACACCAAACTGACTCCACACTGCACTGTCCAGCGATGTCGACTGGCTTCACTTCCTTGGTTTTTATGTGTTTCTTAACTAATAACATAACCCCTCCTCCCTTCCTATCCTGTCTATCCTTTCTGTAGACGTCGTACTCCCCAAATTGCAGTTCTGCATCCCTTATATCTGTGTGACACCACGTCTCTGATATCCCAACAATATCTGCCTTCGATGTTTTGAGCAATACCTCAAATTCATCAAATTTATTTACTAAACTCCTAGCATTGGTGTACACACAAGTATACCTGCACATGTTTCTATTCTTAGCTACCCTAACACAACCCATGTGTTTACTTGTACCGCAATGGCTCCCAGCAGTCTCTGAAATACCATGCATCTTGTTTTTCAGACTTCTCATTAAGGTTGAGCAGATGGGCTGAGAGGTGGCAAATGAAGTTTAACATTGATAAATGTAAAGTACTACACATGGGAAACAGCAACCCCAGAGCAACGTATCAACTCTGTGGTACTACACTGACAGTGGTAGAGAATGAAAGGGACTTGGGGGTGATTGTGCAGGCAGATATGAAGTTCTCTGAGCAGTGCAGACGGGCTGCAAGAGTAGCTCATGGAGTATTGTCAATGATATACAGGAATTTTTCCAGCAGGGATAAGGAGGTGATTATTCCATTGTATAAGGCAATGGTCAGGCCACACCTAGAGTACTGTATACAGGTCTGGAGGCCTCATTTCAAGAAGGATGTAGAGCTGCTGGAACGAGTACAGAGAAGGGCAACAAGATTAGTGAATGGAACAAAGGGGTGCTCTTACGAAGAAAGGCTTAAGTTTTGCAAATTACAGTGTCTGGAGACTAGGCACCAGCGAGGTGATCTGATAGAGGTGTATAAAGCCTTGAATGGTTTAAGCATGCTCAATGCTGATGGGATTCTTCCTCTAGCTCAGAAAAATCACCTGAGAGGGCATAAATTCAAATTGAGGAAAGACAGATGTAGGATAGACGTGCGGAAATTTGCCTTTAGCCAGCGGGTGGTTGGTTGGTGGAACAGACTGCCATCCCTTGTGGTGGAGGTTGATAGCCTAAATAAGTTTAAGGCTCAGCTGGACAGGTATTTTGAACGAACAGAGGGGTGAAGTAGTAGTGGGGTTTTTTTTTTTTTTTTTTTTTTAGCTGATGCTGCATAAGCTTGCTTTCTTGCATCAAATGCCTCTACTAATACTAATTCGGACTACAGTAAACATTCCTAAAGTAAAACTTCACTAATTTGGACCAAAAGTAAAACCTCACTAAAAGGTGCAATCAGAATTAGTGAAAGTCAAAATTATAGAATATATTTATAATAAAATCCCGCTTACAATGGATGCCAGTATAATAAACTTAACCAAAACAAAAATATTTATAGGTGAAATAGTTTTGAAGAAAAATTCAGTACAAATAATTATTTTCAAAATCCACCTATGGTCAAAATGTACTTATTTAGAACACACACTAATGGAAAATTATGAATGGTATTGTGCAGTACATATTGTAAATATGGCGATATATATATATATATATACACACACACACACACACACACACACACACACACACACACACACACACACACAGTGCTTTTTTTGTAAAAAAAAAAAATAAGTGCCAGTATTCAGTCTTTGATATGAGGAAAATTGAAAATTAAAAGGATATGAAAAGTACTCTAAAATGTTTTTTTTCCTGATATTGTTACTTTAGTAGTAATGTTTTTGGAATAAGAACAACAAATTTAGTACATTAACACAGTTTATTAAGCATAAATTTATTATTCAAGTATATAAAAAAAATAATTAAATGTGAGTAAAATAAGTAAATAAATCAGTCAACTACTGAGTGCTGGGCACTCGGGACGAAGGGTCCGTAGTTACGAATGGTCGTTAGTGCAGTATCTCAAATAGAGAGCTTTATGGTAATTGAAAAAAAAGTTTCCAGTACCCCGGCTTGGCCTAAACCAAGGAACTAATGAAAACTTTGTCTATTAGAGTTTTTCCAGTTGTTGTGAATGACAAGGGTGGGGAGAAGCAACTCAGACTTCTTCCTGGAGAAGCGATTAATGTCTTGGGAGAGAAGCGATTGGCAGGTGAGGGCCGTGCAAGACTCCCCACCACCGCCGCTTCAACACTAGCTCTCTGAGTACCTCCTTGCTGGGACAACTCCAGCTTTGAAAACTGCTAAAAAATACTTCTCGTCGCAAAATTGATAAATGACCTTTATAGAACTATTAACTAACTATTTAGTAATCTTTTTGTCACCAAAAGGAGAGTTACTTAGTACAAAGAAGCTCACTATCGAAGTGCAATAATTTATTTATTTTTTTAAATTTAACATAAAAAGTAAATGATAGATTTCAATCGGAATAGTTTTCCCTTGATAAGCATCGAATAACACATAACTAATGTGATTTTTAAATTTTTAGTTCCATTAGCAATGGAAATAGGGGGAGGGACACGAAAATTACTCACATTTTCCTGTCTGGCACCGCCATTTTTAATTTTAAAATTATGTTTTAAACCTACTCATTGAGCTCTTTCCAATGGTCTATTATAAGCTATAGGTTGTTGACAACATTTTTGTCCCCCCACATTTTACCCCTCCACTTCTCAGACAAATTTTTGTCAACAACAATCAATATGGCGTTATGTTGGCCCACTTGATGTGCAAATCCCAATCAAAATTTCAAGTCAATAGGTTGAGTGGTTCCACAGATAAAATGCTGTGACAGATGGACAGACAGACAGACAGACAACCGAGTGGCATAAGGGTCCTTTGGTAGACTACGGCCCCTAAAATTAATAAGTAAAAATAACTAACATAAGTAAAATTAATTTCATAAAGTTTTTGTAGAATATTCCAAATTTTTAGTTCTCATCCGATACCCTATGCCGACTTCTTTTCTTCCTCTTTGTGTGTCGGTTGCTGAATGACGTTTCCAAAGCAGCCACAAATCGAAATATTTTGCTGGATCGAAGTGGATCAGCAGGGGCCTGCAATTTTAAGAAACAGTAGTGAAGAAACTATTTTTGTCATCAATGAAGCTCTTTTTGGGCTGGCAATAAGATTCATTTGTGAAAATCCTCATTCCCATTGACTCGATGAAATTGGTATCGTACTCAGAGTGTCCATCAAATGCTTCAATTCTTCCGAAACCATTTTTTCAATTAGGCATTCCCGAAATCCACGAATTGCATCTCTTCATTTAACTGTAACCTAATTGACAATTTTCTAACTTCATTGACCTTGTTTTCCTTCTCTCATCATCGATGTTGTCATTAGTTCCTGAATTTGAATTTTTTTCTTCTTTTTTTTTGAAACTGTCCAAAATGTCAGTGTCATTCGGATATTCAGGTACTGTGACCATGTAAACAGAGATAGGGAAAATTTACGGAAAAATGTCGATAACACACATCCGCGAAAGAACAGATGATTATTTTTCGGGGTAAAAGAAAATCACTCTCTCCTAATTCTCGAACAGGACACTTACAATCGATTTAGAGCAGTGTCCAACCTACGGCCCGCCCAAAAAGTCAACTAAATCAGCATAAAGAAATCTAACTTTGAATTTTTTTTTGAATATGGCCCCTGTATGGGAAAAGTTTGGACACCACTGCAGTAGAAGGTGGACCAGAGCCCATTGGGAATACACCTTGATCAGATCACTGCTGACCAGCGTGACTTCTCCGTATGTGGGACAGGTGGTCGGATAGGTTTTACCAGGTACCACTAAGTTGTAGAATGATAATCCATTTAGCTCTCTTAATTTGTGCAGCAGCACTAACTGCCTAAAGGCCAGAAATGAGAACAGTGCGTACCGAGTTAATTCTATCCGTTCACTAGATGAAAATTTTCTTTGCTCAACGGAAAGTATTTTAAATGTAACTTCCAAGGGGAATTCAAAATAATTCGCTATAAAAGGATTTCATTAAACAGAGGTCCGACTAAGTAATTTAGAATTATGAAAATGGTTATACAGCTTTATGTAGAAAATAACTTAACAATAGATAGTGAAAAATGCAAATTTAGTTAAATAATTTTAAGCCTATTTGAATAGTAGGTAAATGCGTGAAAAAAAAAATTTACGGAATATTACAAATTTCGAGGTGCATTGCATCCAAATGTCACACGATGCTGTTAATAAAGGTGCCGGTACACTGTACCATTGCATACCATCCCCAAAAAAGCACTGTGTGTATTATAAAGCATTCACCCAAAGAAATAAAAAAAATTGGAATTATGAAAAAGATGCAGCAAAAGAATTCGTCATACCCTTCACTATGATTTCCACCTCTTTGAATAATTATACTTCCCCACCCCCTTTTTTTTTTAATCTTTGCCACATTTTCAATTGCACTCAAGCTGCATTTTTGTACTAATGGCACAAAAAAAAGTTTCACATTAAAAGCAAAATTTACATATACAGCAACTTACTGTTACATGGTTCAGTTGATTTCAGTTCAATAAGTTGTATCTACTATACAGTATTTCTGAATGTTTGGTCTTTCTTATAAATAAACTACTCTTTCAAAATGATGCTCACTAAACAAAATATTTTTAATTTAGTACTTATTTATTTATTAATAATTTAAATATCTCTATATAAACTATGTATTGTGAGGGAAGAAATAGGAAGGAAAGTAAGAAGTTTTTATGGACTAGAGCCAGTAGTAAGGATCAAGCAAATCTACAATATATCCAAATAAATAAAAACATTGTCATAACAAACGTATTATAGGTCATTATATGACTTCTTTTGTGAATAGCTAGTTTAGCTTGTTCTTTACCACATTTATACAACCTTCTTTTACAGCTTTTTGATTTATATATTCATTATGGTCATAGGGTCTCTTTGCTTTGCAGTGGTCCTGGTCCATAAAATTTCCCCTCTTTCTCACTCTTTTCTCCTTTCTTCATAATACATTACCTTATTCAGCTATTCCTTTTTATTATACATTGTTTGTTTGTTTATATATATATATATATATAAAAAAACAAAGTGTTATGTATTGATAAAAGTTGTTGAGAAAAGAAAAGAAAGGAAAATGGAGGTTCTGTATTGTTACAAATTGAAAAAATAAAAACCATAACAATAAAAGATAAAAAATAATACATTTTAAACACAAGACAGAAATATACAGGGTGTCTCAAAAATATTGGTACAAACATTTAGGGGAGGTAGGTAACATCTAAAGGAATGTGAATCACATAGGAACCCATAATCGGAAATATCACGGGGAAAGTAGTAGCAGAGGCACAAATGACACAAGACAGTAATTAGTGGCAAACATTTATTTGACATAATATTAACAAGGGAGTACGAGATGGATGCATTTCATGATGTTACAACAGATGCTCGAAGGTTCCACCATGATATCGTTACTGAATTCCTACTCTGACATAGTAAGTATTAGCTCAGTGTTGTTATTATAATGTCATAACTAGAGATAGGAATGTCTTTGGGCATAGCTGAAATATCAGGGAATGATATGTAAATAGTAATGACGATATTAAATAATACCTAACAAAAAGTCTTCTTATTGGTAAATATTATTTAATATCGTCATTATGTCGTATTTAGATCCAAGCAATACGTTCTTAGTGGCATAGATGGTAAAGGCGCTGTTTTCTAAAACATTGCAGGTTCACGCCAAGGTGCAAATAACTATTAACATTTTTTTTTATTATATTTATTTTATTTATTTGTATAATAATCTTTTCCCAAACATTTTATTCTGAGTTAATCATTATATGTTGTTTTAGATTTTATCTTTAAATGTCATGTGGGATAGGTTTACCTCAAACTATTTTCTTGTTCACTGCATTGCTAACTATAATATAAACAGGGAGTTTTAGCCATTCAATATTCCACAAGCCACCATAAAATCCAAAAGTCGAAAAATAATCTTAAGATGTCCCGTCCTTCCTTCTTAGCCATATAAGTTTAATCGGAATTACTTTCATTCCTTCTTAATCATAACAACAAAACAATCAAATTTAAATTTAACTGAGAATGTTATTTATTTTTGTATCTATTCATAAAATATCCGACATTTATCCGTAAGTTTAAATAAATTTTGATTTTAAAATTTTTAATTTGATTAATTTTCATATCCACAAAAAAAAAAAAAAAAGAGTGATATGCATGAATATCTAGAGATGGTTATTAAGAAATGTGATACACATTCTAAACGATAAAAGAGCTGGCGTGAAAAGTACGTGAAGAGTAGACAAAGATATCATCTTAGAATTAAGTACACTAGGTAAAATTTAGTGGGTGTTACTAAAGTAGTGACAAAAAAAGATAGTCATCTCATGGCCACAAAAGAATCTGCTATTACAATCATTCGTGATATTCATCTGTCTACTGGGCACAAAGGCAAGACAAAAACTCGCAAAAAAATAATGGAGTACTACGCCAACATGCCAAGACAAATTGTTTCTAAATTCATAAAACAATGCGAAAGATGCACTGAGAAGCTAAAAAGAAAGGAAACCGTTAGTGGAATTGTCATCAGACCTATTACCGTTAGTGATAGGAATCAAGGGGTCAGGTGGATCTTGTTGACTTCCAAAATTTACCAGATGGGAATTACAGATTCATTATGCATTATCAAGAGCACCTGAAGAAGTTTCACTTGACTAGAGCGTGGTCTCGAAAACTGAAAAGAAAGTGGCTCATCATTTATTAAGTATTTTTCTAGAGTATGGTCTCCACATGCCTTGCAATCAGATAATGGTAGGGAATTTACAGCTGAAATAATCAGAGAACTCTCTGCTCTTTGGCCAGGTTTAGTTTTGGTGAAAGGAAGACCCAGACACCCACAGAGCCAAGGATCAGCAGAAAGAAGCACTGCAACACTTAAAGATTCTCTAGTTGCATGGATGAGAGATAATAAGTGCTCTAATTGGAGTCTAGGAATAAAGTTTGTACAGTGGAATATGAATACTACATACCATGAAACTATAAAAATGGAGCCTTATAAAGCTCTGTTTGGAGTGAAACCCAAACTGGAACTTGGTACAAACCTTCCAATAGAACTCCTGAATAAAATTCAGCCCGGAATTGATGAAGAGAGTTTCATGGAGATGTTAAATCACCCTGAGATAAGACAGTGCAAGTACTAACTCCACAACAGAAGAAATCAAATACTGACTTACATTGTGAAGAAGGAGATGCCAAATTAAACCTACTTGAAGACAGTTTAATGGAGATGTTAATTCACCCTGAGAGTAATACAGGGCAATTTCTAACTTCACAACAGAAGAAAAATTCATGTACTGACTTAGATTGTGAAGGAGATGCCGAATTACATCAACTCATAGGACAATGTGTTGTGGTGTCTGAAGAACTTAATACAAATAACGATGAAACGATACAAGAAAGTCATGAACACACTTTAGAAGAAACTAAAAAAGGTGAATAAATAACCACTGATGATTCACTAAGTAATCATCTAGCTCTTTCAGAAACATTAACAAAGGATGGAGATATTAATGCAGATGACCATCTAGTGATTAAATTAAAGAAGGTTGCAAGTAAAAACATGGAACGTGTTGCTACAAAAATGGTTCTAAAAACAAATAAAAAACTGAGAGAAGTGGAAGTTGGAGATTGTGTATATGTGTTTGTATCCACCTTTGATCATGGCTGAGGAGACCCTGCAAACCTGATAGGTTTAGTTCTTGACATAAGAGGCAAAATACAGAATTGGCCAAAGGGGGAGTCATTGAAAACTGGCTTCAGAGGAATTGTTTTGAAAGAGTTAATTATGACAGATTATCTGTAAGTGAGATTCCAACCGTGGAACTAAGAGCTCTGGTTCGCAAACTTTCTGTTCAAAGCAGAAAAGGATTCAAAAGATGCTCTTGTAAAGTATGTGTGCAAGTAGAAAATGCCAATATTTTAAAAATCAAGTTCTTTGCAATTCCTAGTGTCATCCAAATAAATCCTGTGAAAGCAATCTGCCTGACTGGCATATCAGCATTAGAGCCAGACAGCAACCATTCTTGGATGCAGAAGAAAAAATATATTTATTTAAGATATATATTCTGTTATCATAACTGGCTTTATATTCCATTCTTTAATTACTACTAGATTTTGAATTACTTCTGAATGTACTGCATTTTATTCTTGACATAGTTAACATAAAAGAATACCATTCCTGCAATGCAATTTCTGCTTTATTTTTTTTTTATCCTGCAATTGTTAACTAGCATTAATTACCTATTTTTTTTTTTTTATTTACTGTATTTAAAATACCAAAATACATTTTCCGTCAGAGGATGACCACATAGGTGATCCTTTGACAATGTGCAAATGTATCCCCAATTCACAAAGGGGATCGAAGGGTCACACGAGTAATTACAGACCAGTTAGTTTAACTTCTGTTCCGGGTAAAATAATTGAGTCACTGGTTAAAGATACATTGCAGGATCATCTAGACAAGACTGCAGCAATAATTCAGACACAGCATGGGTTTGTTAAGGGAAAGTCTTGTCTGACAAATTTGATAGGATATTATGATGTGGTTACAAAGGAACTGGATGCAAAAAACAATTTTGATATCATATATTTGGATTTCAGGAAAGCTTTTGACACTGTTGCGCACGGAAGACTATTATACAAATTGGAGCAGAATGGTATTAAGGGTAAGTTGCTACAATGGATAAAAGGATGGTTGAGTGGGAGAAGACAGAGGGTGGTAATCGATGGGTGCTGCTCTTCATGGACTAATATTATTAGTGGAGTCCCACAGGGTTCGGTGTTGTTTTGTATATTTATCAATGATATTGATGAAGGTATATCAGGCTTAGTGTCAAAGTTTGCAGATGATACAAAGGTTGGCAGGGTTGTTAATGACAGTAATGGCAGGGTGCTACTGCAACAGGATCTAGAAAATTTGGGCATATGGGCTAAGAAGTGGCAACTGAAGTTTAACCTTGACAAATGCAAAGTACCGCATATGGGTAGAAGTAACCCCAGAGAAACGTACCAACTGTGTGGTACTACACTTAAGGTGGTAGAAAATGAAAAAGACCTGGGACTAATTGTGCAGTCAGATATGAAGTTTTCTGAGCAATGCAGACAGGCTACCAGGGCAGGTCAAGAGAGTTTATCAATGATATACAGGAATTTTGCTAGCAGGGAAAAGGAGGTGATTGTTCCTCTGTATGAGGCAATGGTCAGGCCACATACAGTTATCCTTGATCACTACGTACAGGTCTGGAGGCCTCATTTTAGGAAGGATGTAGATTTGCTTGAGCATGTACAGAGAAGGGCAACAAGACTGGTGAGGGGAATGAAAGGATCCTCTTACCAAGAGAGGCTTAAGCTCTGCAAATTTCAGCGGCTGGAGACTAGGCACCTGTGAGGTGAGCTGATTGAGGTGTATAAGGCCTTGAATGGGTTGAGCATGCTGAATTCTGATGGGATTTTTCCACTTGTTCAGATTACGAACCTAAGGGGGCATAAATTCAAATTGAGGAAAGACAGATGTAGAATAGATGTGCCGAAATTTACCTTTAGCCAGCGGGGGGGTTAACTGCTGGAACAAACTTCCATCTGTCGTGGAAGTTGATAGGTTAAGGGGGAACTGGACAAACATTTAGAGGGAATTGTTCTAAATTTTTTTTTTTTTTGGCTGATTCTGCATAAGCTCACACACTTGCTTAATTGCATCACATGCCACTACTACCACCACTACTACTACTACATCAGTTTACATGGAATTTACACTATTTTGTGGAATCCTTTGGATTCAAACATGTGCCACACGTTGCACCTGACATGGTTATTTAGTTTTTTTTTTAATTTTGGAAGAGACATACTCCATATTCACAAAAATTAGTTGCACACCAGCAAAATGCTGTGAAACCAATTTTTCCTATAAGGATATATATTTTGAGGACATGAGCTTCTTAATTTGTAATTAATGATGTGAAAAGACCAAACAAAAAACTTTTTTTTCCTAATATAGGGACTTTTATTTTTCATTAACAGTCTTTAAAATTAGTTTGCTATTGCTAATACTTAAATATTTAAGTTTTAATGTGTATGGATTTGTTATATATAAATGCTGTACATATTTATGATACTGAGGAGAACAACATATGAAAATCTTTTGTTATGATTGCTTATAAAAATGTTCCATATGGGTATTGCAATTTTTGTTATCTTAGTTATTTTCGTTAATTGGTAAAGCTGTCTCATTTTTGTTATCTTTTTGCAAAGTATCAGCTGTAATGCAATAAAAGAAATAATTAGCTGCTATTTAGGTTATTATGAAGAGAATCAAGTTGCTTAATTGAGAATTAAGTTAAATTTTTTTTACGTCTATTACTACGGTATTATAAAATAAATGTACAAGGGAGGCTGCCAAAAATATAGGACTTTTTTTGCTTCTTGGTTAAGCTGTCTCATAGCTGTCATTTCATGTTATCCTCAATGCACTTTTATGGTTTTTTATTTGAAATTTCATGAGTAGTATATGTTTTGCACTTGTCTTCTATCATGGTCCTTGTGGTTGTTACAGACATTCTCTCAGATATGCCAGACAAGCTGTACTTGCTACTGGGAGTCTAAAATGCTGATGGAACTGATATTCGGGTGAGTCACGCAAGTCAAGTGGATCCAATTTCGGTGAAGTCCGGATGATCTGTGACAAGCAAATCCTCTGCTTACACCTTCAAGATTGTCGGACAGTTAGTAATCCTGGGTATAACCACCATGTGCAAGCACACTGTGGGTGACCACCCAGGTGTGAACCAACATAAGCAGGGGTCGAGGTGTGCCACCCACACCACATGGAGGAATGCCACCCCTCTGTGTTACTATGCAATTCTAGATGGTGGATGACTCTCATCAACTGGTGTAATACCACCACTTTGCTTATTGGAGGCTTGAAGTGGTGGAACCCATGTTTAGTCTCCAGAGCTAAGTTCCAGTCAACCCTTCCCTATCTCTTCCATCATGCCATATGACTGATGACTTTTGAGGTTATGATGGACATCATGGCGAGATCCAATCTTCCTTACATTTCGAGAGTACAGCTCTAAAACGTTATTCACAGACTGGCCGCTAGTTAGTACACTGGACCGAACCTATTGGTAACTCTCTAGGAGGCTTTCGAATCAGCTAGTTCAATCTTGCAACCATTACTCTGCCAAATGGTGACTGGAGGGAGTCGAGTAGTGTGTATGCAGGGGGGCATTGTCGAGGCCAAGTTATGTCAAGGATTTGAGTATATTCTTACCATGTTTATTCCCTATCCAAAAATTTCATTACTTCATACAACATGTCTCCCCCTCGCTTTTCTTACTATTAAATACACCAAGAATTGTCAAACTAATAGAGTAAGCTTATCTGCAAAAAGATCTAAACCTCCCAAACACTTCCTAGTTCATTTCACAAATATACGTAGTCTCAATTCTAATCTCAATGATGTCCATTTCCACCTGCAGTCTGCCAAATGCCAAACTCCATATACTTTTTTCTGACAGAATCTCAGTTATCGGATGATTCAACTACTGCTCATCTCAATTGCTCAAATTATTCACTGTATGATTCCTTTTGCTTCAAAGGTGGTACTTGTGCATATGTCCATTCCGATATTCCCTGTCTGAGAATTGGTAATTTGGAATCTCCTCTTTTCGATCTTCTTTGGCTTAAAATGTCTCTACATCATTTGTCAAATTCATCTGTTTTCTCTACTGTTCTCCCAACTCCACTAATCACTTGAAGCTGTTTGACTTCCTCTCTTTGAAACTTGACTTTCGTCAAGTCCAACTTTCCTAATAGTGAGATAATTTTCTTTGGTGATTTTAATGTTCACAACTCCAGCTGGCTTCCGTTTTCTATTCACACCAACCCAGCTGGTCGAGATGCTGAGGCTTTTGCAATTACTAATGACCACGCACAGATTGTTCATTTACCTACCAGAATACCAGACAATCCTAACAATACAGCCAAACACTTGATCTTTTTCTCACAAACAACCCTTCTAAGTACACAATCGAAGTGAGTGATCCTTTAGGCATCTCAGATCACAACTTGGTGATTGTCTCTTCCCCAATGGATCCTTTATCTCATGGATATTCCCAACCTCATGTTGTTTGGCATTACAAGAATGCAAAATCGGATGACCTGCAAGATTTATTTTCTTCTTTTCCTTGGTCAGATTATTGTTTCAAAACTTCTGATGTCAACGTTTGCTCAGATCGTGTCAGTGAAATTATTCTTGTAGGAATGGAATCCTTTATACCACACTCCACTTTGAAATCTCATCCTTTATCTAAACCTTGGTTTTCCAATAAATGTGCTAAGGCTGTTTAAGAGAAGAATGTTGCATATCATAATTGGCTTGTTTCCAATTCTTCAGTTTTATTTTCTGCCAAATCAAAGCTCGCCCAATTGTAAAGCAGTTATTAATCAGTCCAAACTAGATTCTGAACAGACAGAGTAGAAAACGTGCTTCTTGCCCTAATTGTAGCCGAGCATTCTGATCTCTTGCCAAAGCTATTGGCCGCAACTTTTGCCCATCTCTGCTCACACCTCTGTCAAAACCAGATGATTCTGCTGTTACTTCAGCCAAGGATACAGCTGACCTACTAGCATCCCATTTTTCTTCCAGCTCATGTATTAATGATCTTGGTAAAACACCTCCCACCATTCCCAACACACTCTATTCAATGCCTCCTGTGATCTTCCATCAAAAGGATTTTGATTAATCTTGATGCTAAGAAAGCTCCAGGTCCTTTTTTTTCACTTTCTTATTCCAAAGGTGTTTTTCCTTCTGATTGGAAATTTGCTCATATCCAGCCAGTTCCTAAAAAGGGTGACAAATCCCTCCTATCCAATTATCGTCCAATTGCAATTACTTGTACTCTTTCTAAAGTAATGGAGAAATCAATTAACCGCCAACTCTTAAACTACCTAGAAACCTTCCTTCTGATCAACGATCGCCAGTGTGGATTCCGTCAGTGTCGATCCACTTGTGATATTCTGGCTTATGTTACCCATTTATACACAAATTCAATGGAAAAGTTTGGGGAAACACAAGCAGTTGCTCTTGTCATCTCAAAGGCTTTCAGTTGTGTTTGGCATAAAGGTTTTCTAAACAAGCTTCCATCTTATGGTTTGACAACTGTTTTTTGTAATTGGTTATCAAGTGTTCTCTCCGATTGCACACTGAGGGTGATGGTAGATGGCTCTTTGTCTTCTAACTTCTCCACTAATGCTGATGTCCCCAAGGTACAGTTCTTTCCCCCACTCTTTTCCTCTTGTATATTAATGACCTTCTTCCATTGACTGTAAATCCTGTCCATAGTTTTTCCAATATTAGCACATTGCATTCCACTTTCCAGTTCAAGGAATCTTGCCCTGCTCAATCAGCTTCAACTTCTTGAATATCTGCTACCAATTCCTTAAATGCCGATCTCCAGGTAATTCTCCAGTGGGGCAAAGACAACTTAGTTGATTTCAATCCTTCTAAAACTCAGTCTTGTCGTATATCTCGCCAAAAGGACTCTTCTGCTCCTATGCTTATCTTTGGTGACACTCCAATTTCTAGGCAAGATGATATATCCATTTTGGGGATTACCCTGACTTCTAATCTCTCTTGGCACAAGCACATTACAAATATTGCTTCCTCTGCATCTAAAAAACTTGGTTTTCTCTTTCGCTCTCGGCTTTACTTTTCTTTCAAACAGCTGCTCACTCTGTATAAATCGCAAATCCGCCCTGCCATGGAATATTGTTCCCACATCTGGGGTGGTGCCCCGAAAACCTCTCTCAAGCTTCTAGATTCCATTCAGAAGAGGGCAGTTAGGTTAATTAATGACTGATCTCTAACAGAGTCTCTCCACTCGCTGTCTCATAGACACTTTTTCTGCTACATGCCTTTTCTACAGATACATCCATGGGCACTGTTCTTCTGAATTGGCTTCTATAATTCCCACTCTCTCTCTCTCTCTCTCTCAAAACAGTCCAAACACATACCACCACCAGCCAATATCCATTTACTGTCCAATTTCAATCTCAGAGAACCAACTTTTCATCTTCCTTGTTTATTCATTCAACTGCATTTTCTGGAACAACCTTCCTTCATAAGTATTTCCTGAAAATTTTGTTGTTATTTGTTATTATTAGCAACTAAGGCTATTGCTCTGGGGATATGCAGTGGTCCTTCCCTGACCTTTTTTTTAGCATTAGCATTAAGTAGAGGCATTTGATGCAAGAAAGCAAGCTTATGCAGCATCAGCCAAAAAAAAAAAAAACCCACTTCCACTTCACCCCTCTGTTCGTTCAAAATACCTGTCCAGCTGAGCCTTAAACTTATTTAGGCTATCAACCTCAACCACAAGGGATGGCAGTCTGTTCCACCAACCAACCACCCGCTGGCTAAAGGCAAATTTCCGCACGTCTATCCTACATCTGTCTTTCCTCAATTTGAATTTATGCCCTCTCAGGTGATTTTTCTGAGCTAGAGGAAGAATCCCATCAGCATTGAGCATGCTTAAACCATTCAAGGCTTTATACACCTCTATCAGATCACCTCGCTGGTGCCTAGTCTCCAGACACTGTAATTTGCAAAACTTAAGCCTTTCTTCGTAAGAGCACCCCTTTGTTCCATTCACTAATCTTGTTGCCCTTCTCTGTACTCGTTCCAGCAGCTCTACATCCTTCTTGAAATGAGGCCTCCAGACCTGTATACAGTACTCTAGGTGTGGCCTGACCATTGCCTTATACAATGGAATAATCACCTCCTTATCCCTGCTGGAAAAATTCCTGTATATCATTGACAATACTCCATGAGCTACTCTTGCAGCCCGTCTGCACTGCTCAGAGAACTTCATATCTGCCTGCACAATCACCCCCAAGTCCCTTTCATTCTCTACCACTGTCAGTGTAGTACCACAGAGTTGATACGTTGCTCTGGGGTTGCTTTTTCCCATGTGTAGTACTTTACATTTGTCAATGTTACACTTCATTTGCCACCTCTCAGCCCATCTGCTCAACCTTTCCAGATCCTGTTGCAGCAGCATAGTGTCAGTAGTGTCCTTGACAACCCTGCCAACCTTTGTATCATCTGCAAACTTGGACATTAAGCTTGATATACCATCATCAATATCATTTATAAATACAGAAAACAAAACCTTTCCGCATCCTCCATATTTGGTGATCATTGGCTCGAACCCCAGTCTAATCAAGAAGTGTGTGCTATGCACTGCTGCTCCTGCGCACCTGGCTACGGAGGTGCCATGAAAATTTCATCTTCTCTACCTCCAACCCAAGCATGGTACTAAGTACCATAGGTTCTAATACCTCTCGTGTTTGGGGTTTTCATAAAAAAAAATAAATAAAAAAAATACTGGCAGAATGGTAGGATCCTTCCTCTCAGTTTCTGGTTTTTCATTTTGCACCCCTCAAAAGTGCAGTTTTATAGTAATCCTTTCCTCATCCCAGCGTTGAAGGGGGAGTTGGGAAAAGGAATTACTGTTGCTGAATGAATGGTGTTTCACTGCAGCTAATTAAAAAAATATATATTTGCTTGTGTTTGCTTGTTTTGGTGGTTATTAGCCACCAAACAAACAGGTGACCTCTCACCACCATAGCTCTAATAAAATTAAATGAAAACAATACTGTGTCATAATTTAGAGAGAACACTGGTAAGGAAATGTATATAAAAGGATTTGATTTGATTCGATTCACAAAATTAAAACAATTTTAAAAAGTGGCGTATGCGATTAAATAATGTATTTAGTTATGTACACTTTTTTTTATAAAACATTTGTTTAATTTTGTGCTAATGTGATGCATATCCAATACTGAATGTTTTAACCACAAATTATTGTTAAATACAAAAGTCATTCAAACGAAAGTGCAGTGCAAAAGTTAAAATAAGTTTTATTTCACAAACAACAAGGACACTATGCATACGCTCTTCACTGTACTTCCCATTATATTTGACACTTCTTTTTACTGCATTAGTTCTGAGGTTGGTGTTGAAGCCATTTGTGCACCATTGTCTCAACATTTTATTCTAATGAGAAGTGACATCCCTTAACATAGGAACTTAGCACATAACACCTGTCACAGCAAAATGACAGGTATTACTGATGTGGAGGATTCATCAATAACACCATCTCTTATATCTGATTCAATATAGAATGTGAAGTGTGAGGAGAGGTGTTATGATGATTGCAGGCACACATACAAGAGGACAGTAAACGGCAATGTTTCTTTCAAATCCTTGCTTTAATTGGTTCAGAAGCACATCACAATTATTTGTCACTTTTCACCATCTCTCTCTCTCTCTCTCTCTCTCTCTCTCTCTCTCTCTCTCTCTCTCTCGAATGTTTCAGAATTAATCCTTTATGATCCCAGAATACAGTGAGTAACACTATCTTGATTGATGCTTGGATACTATCTTTCTTCAGTCAAGGTAAGCTTGTATGGTGTAACTCTGAACTTTGGAACTTGCTTTCTGGTGTAATACACCAGGATTCATCTCCTGGTCATTGTGTTCTAAGACAGCATCTCTTTTGCACTCAGAGACTTGCTGTTCACTCGCACACACCTCACCATAAGCTAACATTCTGCAATAATGCAATAATTTTCAGTAAGTTTTATTCCTTATGCATTCAAAAATCAGATTACAAATGGATCTCTATACTGGTTCTTGACCAGACTGTGACCAGTAATGCAACAAGATTATTATCATCATGATATGCAGTTTATATTGGTTTTATATATTTTTTTTTACATTTGAATGACCTTTGTATAATGGGTTAATAAGACAACACAGAAAGTGGAGGGATATACTGAAAATATTTTCTTTACACAGATATCCTTATACCTAATAATGAAGGATGCTCTTAAATTATGTTAACGGTGTTTTCTACACAAATTTATATAAGTAACTTTGCAGCATTTCTTTCTGAATACCATTAAACCATTTAAGCACAATGCTTGAGTTCAATTTTAGATAATAACAAAATTGAAATAAGCACTACCAAAGCTTTTATAGTTAAATCAACTCATCAGTCTAATTATTAATATAGATATTATACATTTCTACAAAAGAAATGTATAATATCTGTATTATTAATTAATACAAAAGATAAATCCAATTTTTATGCACTGAATTCAATGCCTTAACAGTTTTTCAAGACTGTGATTGCTTCCAACCCCAGAAGATATTTTTGTTTTTACACCAAAGCAATTTTTGCTTCTTTTTGTCAAATATATTGACAAAAAAATGCATATATAGTTCTTTCTTTTCAGTCTAGCAATATATCTCTTTTTATTTTTTTTTTTTTTTCATTAATCAAAGGTAAATTAATGTAGAAAGGAATCAAAGAATTCTATTTTCTTTATGTAAATATTTTGTTTTATTATGATTTGTGCTGCCAGAGACTATGTGAAAGGCTGTATGTGCATGTGAACTGAACACTAACAGGTAAGGTGAACACAAAAGTTTCCATAGAATAGCTACACAAATTGCTTCTTTTTTTAAAGTATCACCTGGTTTTTATACTTCAAATTGTGTGCCAAGATCTGAAAAATAATTTATCTTCCTGATTTAGGATTAGAAAATGTGCACTAAGTAGATTCTGCATCACTTAAATTCCTAAAACTCTTATCATGAATGGTATTGATGAGAGTTTTAATATTCTTTTGTTTTACTATATAATTTTTTGCTCCAATACATAATTTACAGTTTAATTTTTGTGTAATATCATCACTGAGAAAAGCACCAAGACAGATATTAGAATGCGTGATTGTAATGGTTTATTATTGTATATTAATATTAGTTAGCTCCTATTCAATTTATTTCCCATGAATATATGCTAAGAAGTGCCCCTTTCATAAATAAGATCATGAAGCTGAAAAGAAATGAAGTGTGCACCAATATAATGATACTTTACTTAAAGGGATATTAGCACTGGGTTTAACAATAGTGAGAATGTAGGCAGTACAATGCAGGCCATTTCAAAGATTACAGTCCAAATAAATGACACTTATAATGCCTTAAGATTTTACCTGTGTAGCTAATGCTTTAGTAGCTATATGCCAACAGGCATTAATATTATACAACCCTCATATGTCTCAGTAGGAAGAGTTTATGAACTAAAATAGACAGAAAAAAAATTTCTGTAATACTTTTAATATAAATGAAGACCCTGCAGTTAAAAAAAAAAAAAAAAAAAAAAAAAAAAAATTTTTTTTAGGTAAATTCACTTTTGCAATGGAAAAGACTGTTTTCAGGGAGAAATTTTGAGTGAGATGGCAAGCAAAGATGTCAACGAAAGAAGTAATTATGAAACAGTAGTATATGAACTGAGTATGTGATTTATAGTTTTATTTTACATTTATTAAAAATGTGAGTTCTGAGATCTCTCTACCCAGTTTTCTCTTCTAATAAATATTTGTAGTAAACTCTAAATGTTTATCTTTTGGATCTCATTTTTAATATTTCATTTCAAAAACATTCCTTATAAAAGAAGGAATCAAACTCCTTATAAATTATATTACTTAAATTTCGGTAAGGATGTTTCCCCCGTAATACTGATCTTGCTGCAGTCATTCATAAAATTCCCACAATACAGTAAGCTCCCATTGTTCTTGTCTTAATGGCATAATGTTATAGGGCTTTTATTCTGTAATATGCTCATCGTGGTTTTCACATTTCCTGCTTTATTTAAAGGCATGATATTAACAATTCATTAAATAAATTTGAAGACCATACTTTATTAAAAGCTTACAACCATTAAAGAATTTCTTTAATTAGAATTACTGGTATTAAATTCAAATACTTACTTCCAAAAGGATCCACCCTAATTTCTTTTCGCCGTTGCAGAGAACCTTCAATATCCTTTTTCTTCACACACTGAATTCCCAAACTAGTGAAGCTATAAGTAGAAAGTGGATTAAACTGACAAAAGTTACTGATTGCATTGTATGGATTATCATCCATACAATACCATTTTATAAAGCTAATTATGCTACATTAATTTAATTAACTGCAAAATTTATAGAGCAAATTTAGTTTCCATGCAAATTAAACAGCAAAAGAGATTAACTTCTATTACATTACATTAAAATCCAAATTGTGATATATTTTTAATGTTACCTTAACTTTAGATCTATGAATACCATATCCAAAGATCATGGGCAGAGTGTAAGAAAGTAATATTAGTATTCACTACATAGTTTGAGGAAACTAGGCTTTTGGTGAACCAGTTAAAAAAAAAAAAAACCTATCCACATAATGCACTCCACCTAAGGTACCAATCCAGCCAAACTGAATTCTCTTAAGCTCTTTGATGCAACTACCCACAGAAGCAATTTATTATAATTAACAACTTGCTGGCTAAAGGAAAAAATTCCAATCCAACAATCCATTCCAGTGATTAACAACTTACAGATTAAAGGAAATATTCAATCTATCTATTCAATCTAAGGAACAATCTAGTCTATAACTCCTTCCCACTTAGTATTAATTTATGCCCCCATTACAGCATCACTTAATACCATGAAAATTTCACCTTAATTCATTTCAGTAACCCTAGGTAAAAATTTAGGTACCTTAGAAGGTATCTTACTGAGGTGTATAAGTCTTATACACACCTCAGCAGCTCACATATTCAGAGCTTCAAAGATTGTCACAACAGGCACATTGATCAACTTTGAAACTTTTCAAGAAGCTTAACGTCTTTTAGGTATAGCCTCCATACTTGGACACAGTATTCTATATGCACCCGTGCAACTGTCTTATATAGTAGTGACCTCGATATCTCTACCAGTAACTATTCAATAAATTGTAATAGAGGGCAATACAGGCCCTCCTTGCTGCCTGGTGCTGACCATCCTCATCTTCAACATCTACAAATTTTGACACCACACCACACCTGCTTTGGTCAATGTCATTTAAGAAAATCAGAAACAGGAATAATCTCAGTAATGATTCCTGTGGAACCCCATTTCTGAAACCATTAATTACGACTCTTTGTCTCCTTTCTGTAACCATCCCATAATCCATCTAAAGATATCAGCTATAATCACAATATGTTACACCTTAAGCAGCAATCTTTTGTTAGTGACCAATCAAAAGCTGTAAGTCCATGCATATACCAAATAAACTATGTTATTTACTGCATCAGACTCATGAGTTACACTATCACAACTGTTTATCAGGTTATTTAAATAAGACTTTTCCTTTAAAAAAGTGCATTTTTTTCCATTTCTATCTGTATGACCCTGTACTGCATTCTCAATCACTGCTTCATGCATTTCCTTTCCACTGATGCAGTGCTGTTTCTCCAATCCAAGGGAACCATCTTTGAGTCAAAAGAAGCCCACATAATTAACCTTAATGGTTTGATGCATACCTTTTGCCATCTTCCTCAAAATAACTGGTATATGCCATCAACTCCAGGGACATTACTTGCCTTCAGGCAAGTAATGTCTGAGTAGATGGAGTCAGTTCCTTATTTATCCATCTTGGCATCCCCCTTGTGTGATATTTTCTCAGTGGTACATATGCACCCATGGCTTGTATGATAACAGCTTTAAAGTTTTCACATTATTCCCCTGTATTCACCAACTGTCCTCCAAATTGATAGAGGCCACATAACATAATAGACTGTCAGTGTCTGTTCCTGAAATTATAACCCCTGACCTACCTTTCACAACCAAGACCTCACTTTATCACATCACAATTATCCTCTACTAAGAGCTGTATCATCAGATCCTATGATAATATTTGCATCA
Organism: Mastigoproctus giganteus; assembly: GCF_048544385.1. Taxonomy (NCBI): domain Eukaryota; kingdom Metazoa; phylum Arthropoda; class Arachnida; order Uropygi; family Thelyphonidae; genus Mastigoproctus; species Mastigoproctus giganteus. The sequence goes on from NC_143580.1 coordinate 228,166,651, forward strand.
CAGGTCCAGAATATTCTTTTTTCCAGTACTTTCCCTAGCATGCTTATATAGATAAATCTAGTTGATTTAAAAAATTCTTTTCCATAGGCAATTTCCCTTCCAGGTTCTCCAATTAATAAGGGTCAAATTAATCTCCTATAACACAGCACTCACATATATTAGCACATTTTTTCTTGAGCTAATTTGTAAAGCTGCATAGTAAAAAAAAATAAGCTCTTCTGAAAATTTAAATGCTAATTATTTATATGAATTTAGTATGTGGTATTTCATGAAACTTTAATGATCCTGGTTTTCAGGAGCATGACTCACAATAACAAAAACTGTTTCTTTTCTCCCATTTCTAAAACTTATGTCACTAAATAATACCACATTCTTACTTCTTATTTGGATTGTCACCTCTCGTGACCAAATGAGGACATACATTCAACCTGTCTTCTGCATCTGAACCCTTGTCTTTTTCTACAAAGAATATTCTCTGAACATCTACCAGCTGAGCAAAAAACTTTATTCAAGCTGCTTATGACAAAGGTTCTTTTGAAATGGATCCATTGGCTTCAATAAAGATGAACTGTTCACAACTGAGACTTCTAAAAGCAAGAAAAACAAATTCCTTCACCACTTTACTGATTTTTGACTGAATGAACGACTAGAGAGTAATAATCAGCTCTGGCTACAGAAGCCATATTTCGTATGTACATATGGTGACCGGTTTTTTTTTTTATTTGAAAGTTTGCCCCCCCCCTTACTTTTCCAGTTATTACTTCAGTCTTGGAATAACAGAAAGGATAAATACAGTTCTTTTGTCCTTACATGCTTACACTTTATCCTCTTTTTTTTTTTTTTTTTTAAGCAAACAATCCTGTGCTTTTCAGTTTTCTTCGTAGTCTTTATCTTTGATTGTAATCTCTTCTTATTTCCTATAACAATACCTCTTAAGTATATTTGGTTTGTGAATTCTTCTGCTAGTTCGATAATAGCATAAAATCAGCAAATGCAGAGATTCCCGAACTTGAACTGCTTAATTTTTCATAAATTTCAAGCACTCAACCCCCCCCCCCCCAAAGTGCAAATAAAGATTTGACATGAAATTTAGCTATGAATATACATACTTTTATAAATTAATACATATACTTCAATACATTCAATCTCAAAGAAATAAAAATGAATAATAGAAATAAATAAAAAATGCTTCATACCTGGATTAGTGGGATGGTTTGCCCATATTTCATTAATAAGGTGCTTCATAAAAACAAGCCCCCAAAAAAACCAATGCTGCCCCACACTTTGGGAACTCTGAGCTAGCAAATATAGAAATCCACAACACCCCCTAAAACTTGTAAAGCAGTTTTTGGATGAGATGAAATATGATCCTTGAGGTGAAAGTCAAGCCTGGCCTTATCAAGTCAGTAGAGGCTTTCCAAAATATATTATGTGTCAGCTGTTATACTGCATAATAGTTGACATGTAACTGTCTCTAGTCAGCTAAAATAAACAAGTCACTTTGTTGGCTTTTGAAGATTATAACGTTTGATAATGAAATTCTACCCTTCAAACTAATTGTAGTTTCATCTAATGCAATAATTCTTCTAGAACAAGATATTCATGAAACTTTTCATTCATCACCAAATTTTTTTTTAAAATTTAGATCCACATGGCATAATAATATCATTCTACTTGCAACAAGGTGCTAAAAAATCATAGATAGAACCCAATGTGCCTTCTTAGACTGTCACATTTACCTGCTTATACTGCATTTAAAAATTTCATGTCATGTTGAATTGTAATACCTAAGTCTTTTTAATCTTGAACAACTTTTGGCTCCTTTCCTCCTTGCTTATGCACAACTCCAAGAATTATGTTCCTCAAGTGCACAACCTTACATTTAGATGCATTAAATTTCAATTGCCATTTTTTGGACCATAATATACTTTTAGTCACTTTTTTTTTATTTTCATAAAAATAATCATAAACAAGATCAAAATGGGTTTTCATTTTACATGGAATTAACCAATGAACAATTCATATAATTAGAGAGAAAAAATTTACTGAAAACAAATAGTCATCTTTACACAAATGAAACTACGACTGACTATCTAGATTTTTCTTTTTTTCTTTTTTTTTTTTTTTTTTTTGGTAGTTGTTGGCGCACAGGCTTCTGTGGCCATAATGTACCTCCCAAGGTTTTTGCAGTACTTTGATCTAAGCCCGAGGCGGGAATCGAACCCGCAACCTTTGGGTTGCCAAGCAGGCACTTTACCCACCCGGCTAGCCTGGTTGGCGACTATCTAGATACCGCTCTCAGTATTATGGTGTATGATCCTTTTCAGCCACATTGCATTAGCATATTATATCTGTATGAGTTTGTTCATGAGCTCTTTTGCAAATTACATAAGCTGAAAACCCTTACAATGGGAAAAATAACTCGGGGAAAGAATTTAAGAACTCATGGGAAAAACACTGCTATCCCAGTTGCGTAAATGTAAAAATAATAGTAGTAGTGGAATGTGATGAAAAAAAGCAAGTGAATCAGCTTATGCAAAATCAGCCAAAAAAAAAAAAACACACCATTCTTCCCAAATGCCTGTTCAGTTCCTCCTTAAATTTATTTAACCTATCAACTTCCACAACGGCAGATGGAAGTTTGTTCCAGCAATTAACCACCCGCTGGCTAAAGGCAAATTTCCGCACATCAATTCTACATCTGTCTTTTCTTAATTTGAGTTTATGCCCCCTTAGGTTTGTAATCTGAACAAGTGGAAGGATCCCATCAGAATTCAGCGTGCTCAACCCATTCAAGGCCTTATACACCTCAATCAGATCACCACACAGGTGCCTAGTCTCCAGCCACTGCAATTTGCAGAACTTAAGCCTCTCTTGGTAAGAGGATCCCTTCATTTCCATCACCAATCTTGCTGCCCTTCTCTGTACACGTTCAAGCAAATTTACATCCTTCCTAAAATGAGCCTCCAGACCTGCACGCAGTACTCAAGGCGTGGCCTGACCTTTGCCTTATACAGAGGGACAATCACCTCCTTTTCCCTGCTAGCAAAATTCCTATATATCATTGACAAAATCCCATGACCTGCCCTGGTAGCCTGTCTGCATTGTTCAGAAAACTTCATATCTGACTGCACGATTACTCCCAGGTCTTTTTCATTTTCTACCACCTTAAGTGTAGCCCCAGAGAAACGTACCACACAGTTGGTACGTTTCTCAGGGGTTACTTCTACCCATATTGCAGTACTTCGCATTTGTCAAGGTTAAACTTCAGTTGCCACTTCTTAGCCCATATGCCCAAATTTTCTAGATCCTGTTGCAGTAGCACACTGTCATTAACAACCCTGCCAACCTTTGTATCATCTGCAAACTTCGACACTAATCCTGATATACTTTCATCAATATCATTGATAAATATACAAAACAACAGTGGACCCCCAACACCAAACCTATGGAACTCCACTGATAACATTATCCACGAAGAGCAGCACCCTTTGATTACTACCCTCTGTCTTCTTCCACTCAACCACCCTTTTATCCATTTTAGCAATTTACCTTTAATACCATTCTGCTCCAATTTGTACAATAGTCTTTCATGCGCAACAGTGTCAAAAGCTTTCCTGAAATCCAAATATATGATATCAAAATTATTTTTTGCATCCAGTTCCTTTGTAAGCACATCATAATATCCTATCAAATTTGTCAGAAAAGACTTTCCCTTAACAAACCCATGCTGTGTCTGAATTATTGCTGCAGTCTTGTCTAGATGATCCTGCAATGCATCTTTAACCAGAGACTCCATTATTTTACCCAGAACAGAAATTAAACTAACTAGTCTGTAATTACTCTTGTCACCCTTCGACCCCCCTTTGTGAATTGGGGATACATCTCCACATCTCAGTCCGCGGGGACCTCCCCTGAATCCAAGGATGCTCTCATAATTATGGCTAAGGGTTTGCTTAGTTGCTTTGCCGCCTCCTTTAATATAACTGGATAGATCCCATCCACCCCAGGTGCCTTTCTTATGTTTAACTTCAACAATTTCTTCTCTACTTTGCTCTCAGTTATTACAAAATCATTAAGCATCCTGCTACAATTTGATAACCTTCTGCCATTTTCAAACCTTAATAACTCCTAATGTGTGAATGTAGATGCAAAATACTCATTCAGTTTGTTTCCTATCTGAGCAGGATCATCAATAGTCGAACCATCGATATCAAGTGGACCAATCAGATTCATCCCCTTCCTTTTAGAGTTTATATAAGTAAAGAAATCCTTGCTGTTTTACTTAGCATCCTTTGCCAAAGATTTCTCATAATCTGCCTTTGCCTGCCTAACCTCCTTTGTGACCTGATTACAGACTAGCTTATATCTGCCATAGGCTTCTGAGTCGCTTGATAATTTATATGCATCCCATGCATTTTTCTTCTTTGTCACGAGTCTCATTAGTTCATTTAATAACCATTTAGGCCCAAACCTTGAACAATATTTCTTTGTAGGTATGAAACTTTTAGTAGCTTCCATGATTAATTCCTTGAATGCTTCCCACTTAGAATTTACTGTTGGTAACATCATCAGTTGATCCCACTGTACAGAATTTAAAAAAAAAAAAAAAAAAGTGAAACCACTGTACTCACCTTTACGGAAGCAAAAACCCTTTCCTTTACCCCTGATGATAATTATATCTTTAAGTAAATCGCACATCAGTACACTATGATCACTGCCACCTAGTGGTTCCTTTATCTGCAAATTCTTAATACACAAATGATCACTGCTGATAACCAGATCAAGAGTATTACCCTCTCTGGTTGCCTCTCGAACATGCTGCTGCAGAAAACAATCATCCAATAAATCTTACTAGTGTGTGAGTGACCAACCCACAAGTCCCAGTCAATATCTAGGAAGTTAAAATCCCCCATTATAAGACATTCTGATTTACCAGCCCACTCTATTTCTCTATACAATTGTTCATAGTACTCATTTGAGTCATTAGGCCTATAACACACTCCTACTCTAATTTTTGCTTTTGCAGTGCTTATGTCACGCCAAACTGACTCAACAGTGCACTGTTCATCTATATCAACTGGATGCACTTCTTTTGATTTTATGTTTTTCTTAATTAACAGCATGACACTTCCTCCCTTCCTATCCTGTCTATCCTTTCTGTACACATTGTACTCCCCAAATTCCAATTCTGCATTCCTAATATCAGTGTGACACCACGTCTCTGATATCCCAACAATATCCACCTTTGATGTCTTGACCAACACTTCAAATTCATCAAATTTATTTACTATACTTCTAGCATTGGTATACATGCAAGCACATATACACCTATTCCTAGCTACCCTGACACATCCCATATACCCACCTGTTTCATGATGACTGCCATCAATCCCTGAAACCCCCAGCACCCCCTCGCTCCAGGTCGCTACTTATTTTAATAGAAGTTGTGCAAGAATCACCTTCTCCTCTGCCTGCGGCTACTTTTAACCTTTAAAATCTCATGCCTTGCACAGTCCCTTCAGGGCTGAATTGATTGATAAGGCTCTCATCATGTACTCCCTCCTACCATGTCTGGGCAGAATTGCAGCCACTTTCAAATTTAACCCTAACTCACGACTTTTTTGCAACATTGACCTGTACTTGTTAAGTAAATCTGCAGATCTCCTACTCTTAATGTCATTGGTGCCAACGAGTACAACAATATCACCTTTTGTGCCTTTAAAAGATGATATCTGCTCTTCAACTTTTGCCCCTGGCAGACATACCCTGGTCCTGTTCCATCTATCCTTTTTTTTTTTTTTTTTTTTTTTATGAGAACCCCAAACACGAGAGGTATTATAACCTATAGTACTTAGTACCGTGCTTGGGTTGGGGGTTGAGAAGACGAAAGAAGATATTTGTTGATATTGGACTTGAACCTCTGTATATTGTAATTTTCAGGAAATACGTATGAAGGAAGGTTGTTCCAGAAAACGGCAGTTGAATGAATAAATGAGGAAGATGAAAAGTTGGTTCTGTGGGTTTGAAGTTGGACAGTAAATGGATGTTGGCTGGTGGCGGCACGTGTTCGGACTGTTTTGAAAGAGAGCGGGAATTATAGAAGCCAATTCAGAAGAACAGTGCCCATGGAAGTATCTGTAGAAGAGGCATGCAGCAGAAACAGTGCGTCTATGAGAAAGCGAGTGGAGAGACTCTGTTAGAGATGAATCATTAATTAACCTAACTGCCCTCTTCTGAATGGAATCAAGAAGCCTGAGAGAGGTTTTCGGGGCACCACCCCAGATGTGGGAACAATATTCCATGGCAGGGCGGATTTGCGATTTATACAGAGTGAGCAGCTGTTTGGGAGAAAAGTAACGCCGAGAGCAAAAGAGAAAACCAAGTTTTTTAGATGCAGAGGAAGCAATATTCGTAATGTGCTTGTGCCAAGAGAGATTAGAAGTCAGGGTAATCCCCAAAAGAGATATATCGTTTTGCCTAGAAATCGGAGTGTCACTAAAGATAAGCATAGGAGCAGAAGAATCCTTTTTGCGAGATATAAGACAAGATTGAGTTTTAGAAGGGTTGAAATCAACTAAGTTGTCTTTGCCCCACTGGAGAATTACCTGAAGATCGGCATTTAAGGAATTGGCAACAGATTTTTGAGAACTTGAAGCTGATTGAGCTGGACAAGGTTTCTCAAAATGGAAAGTTGAATGCAATGTGCTATCATCGGCAAAACTATGGATAGGATTTCCAGTCAATGGAAGGTCATTGATATACAAGAGGAAAAGAGTGGGGGAAAGAACTGAACCTTGGGGGACACCGGCATTAGTGGAGAAGTTAGAAGACAGAGAGCCATCTACCATCACCCTCAGTGAGCGATCAGAGAGAAAACTGGATAACCAATTACTAAAAACAGTTGGCAAACCATAAGATGGAAGCTTGTTTAGAAGACCTTTATGCCAAACACGATCAAAAGCCTTTGAGATGTCAGGAGCAACTACTTGTGTTTCACCGAACCTTTCCATTGAATTAGTCCATAAATGGGTAACATAAGCCAGAATATCACCAGTGGATCGACACTGACGGAATCCATACTGGCGATCGTTGATCAGATGGAAGGTTTCTAGGTAGTTTAAGAGTTGCCGGTTAATTGATTTCTCCATTACTTTAGAAAGAGTAGAAGTAATTGCAATGGGACGATAATTGGATGGGAGGGATTTGTCACCCTTTTTAGGAACTGGCTGGATATGAGCAAATTTCCAAACAGAAGGAAAAACACCTTTGGAATAAGAAAGTGAAAAAAGGCAGCAAAGAATAGGAGTAAGTTCAGGAGCACAGGTTTTGAGAACAAGTGGAGAAATACCATCAGGACCTGGAGCTTTCTTAGCATCAAGATTCATCAAAATCCTTCTGATATCCTTTTGATGGAAGACCACAGGAGGCATTGAATGGAGCGTGTTAGGAATGGTGGGAGGTGTTTTACCAAGATCATTAATACATGAGCTGGAAGAAAAATGGGATGCTAGCAGGTCAGCTTTATCCTTGGCTGAAGTGACAACAGAACCATCTGGTTTGGACAGAGGTGGGAGCAGAGATGGGCAAAAGTTGCGGCCAATAGCTTTGGCAAGAGACCAGAATGCTCAGCTACCATTAGGGCAAGAAGCAAGTTTTCTACTCTTAGCCTGTTCAAACTCTAGTTTGGACTGATTAATAACTGCTTTACAATTATTGCGAGCTTTGGTGTAGGCAGAAAATGAAACTGAAGAATTAGAAACAAGCCAATTACGATATGCCACGTTCTTCTCTTGGACAGCCTTAGCACATTTATTGGAAAACCAAGGTTTAGATAAAGGACGAGATTTTATAGTGGAGGGTGGGATAAAGGATTCCATTCCTGCAAGAATAATTTCACTGACACGATCTGAGCAAACGTTGACATCAGAAGTTTTGAAACAGTAATCCGACCAAGGAAAAGAAGAAAAGAAGTCTCGCAGGTCATCCCATTTTGCATTCTTGTAATGCCAAACAATACGAGGTTGGGAATAGCCATGAGATAAAGGTTCCATTGGAGAAGAGACAATCACCAAGTTGTGATCTGAGGTGCCTAAAGGACCTCTCACTTCAACCTTGTACTTAGAAGGGTTGTTTGTGAGAAAAAGATCAAGCGTATTGGCTGTATGATTAGGATTGTCCGGTATTCTTGTAGGTAAATGAACAATCTGTGCGAGGTCATTAGTAATTGCAAAAGCCTCAGCATCTCGACCTGCTGTGTCGGTGTGACTAGAAAACGGAAGCCAGCTAGAGTTGTGAACGTTAAAATCACCAAGGAAAATTACCTCACTGTTAGGAAAGTTGGACTGGAGAAAGTCAAGTTGCAATTAGAGGAAGTCAAAGAGCTCCAAGTGATTAGTGGAGTTGGGAGAACGGTAGAGACAACAGATGAATTTTACACAATGAGGTAGAGAGATTTTAAGCCAAAGAAGATCAAAGAGAGGAGATTCCAAATTGCCAAGTCTCTGACAGGGAATATCGGAATGGACATATGCACAAGTACCACCTTTGAGGCGAAAGGAATCATACAGCAAATAATTTGGACATCTGAGATGAGCAGTAGTTGAATCAACTGATAACTGAGATTCAGTCAGAAAAAGTACATGGGGTTTGGAAGACTGCAAGTGGAAATGGACATCGTTGAGATTAGAATTGAGACCATGTATATTTGTGAAATGAATTAGGAAGTCCTTTTACACAATATATTCTCCTCTCCCTGACAATAGTCACCAACAATAACTAGTTCCTTTGGGACCAGCACATTCTTCCTTGGAGATTGCCGCTGTGGTGTCTTGATGCCCAGGAGTGAGCTCTGGCATTGAGTTGGGCAGCTGAGAGCTTGACGGGCCCCTCATTTTAATTTCTTCGAGGGCATCTACCCTACGCCTCAAGCTCTCGTAGATGCTCAGTAGAATGCTGAGTTGATGCCTAATTTCTAGACACTCTCTGCACCTGGCACACACACACACAGAGACATCCTCCTTGGCTAGATCATGTTCTGTTCCAGAGAGTTCGGCAAACATTTCACAAGTTGCACATTTTTTTAGGCTGTGATGCATTGGAGAATTTCCCCTCTCAGTTCTCCCCCAAGTCACGGCACTCCTGCCACTTTGTGCCCGTTGCTTTGCTGCTCTAGTCTGGGGCATGATATTTTAAATTAATAAGATCAATAAATTTAATTAATTAATTGTCAATACTACGCTATCTAATAGAATCCTAAATGCAGTGATGCATATTGCGCTACATAATTATACGTTACAGCTACCTAGTTACCACAATTAAAAATTTGAATTCCCTACTACTCTATACAAAAACAATGGATGCAAGATTCAAACGAAATAACAGTTTTACGTATATTAAGTAGTAATCTACAAAAACTTTTTATCTAAATTAAAAATAAACCAGCGTAACTATAAGACTATGTATAAAGTAAATTATAAAATAACCATTAAGTAAATAAAAAGGCAAACACTTATCGCTTTTTGAGAGCCTGTAATTCACAGCTGTAATTTTTTTTTTTTTTTTTTTTTTTTATGAAATATTATAGAATAGCTTGGGACTACTCATGGATATTAAAAGATAAGTAAACAGAAATCATCAGACAGCAAGAAGAAAGAAAATTCTAACTTTGCAACCTACCTAATTTTCATATCTGGACTCTTAATTAATTGGGTACAAATCCCTTTTTTACATCCATCTTTACCAACTATATTGTGAGGATGTGGACGATGTGGAGGACCATCCTTTGATACGCAAGAAACCACCACCACTGCAGATCCTTGATAGTTCATTACCTAAAAAAAAAAAAAGAATGCAACTTTGTTTTATTTCTAACAATAGTAATCATTCAATATTTAATAACAGATGGCTGTACATGTACATCTGAAATCATGTAGCATTAGTAGAGGCATATGATGCAAGAAAGCAAGCTTATGTGGCATCAGCCAAAAAAATTTTTCCATTTCACACATCCATTCACTCTAAAAGTTTGTCCAGTTCTTCCTTGAATTTATTTAAACTACTTCGTAACGGCATTATTTTGTTCCAGCAATCAACTACCTGCTGGCTAAAGGCAAATTTCCGCACATCTATTCTACAACTGTCTTTTCTCAATTTGAATTTATGCCCCCTCAGGTTCGTAATCTAAGCAAGAGGAAGAATCTCATCAGCACTGAGCCTATTCAACCCATTCAGGGCCTTATACACCTCAATCAGATCACCTCACAAGTGCCTAGACTCCAGATGCTGCAACTTGCAGAACTTAAGCCTTTCTTCATAAGCATACCCCTTTGTTCCTCTCACCAATCTTGTTGCCCTTCTCTGTACTCATTCTAGCAACTCTATATCCAGGGCTGTGCTGTATATATTGGCTGCCCACGTTCAAAGGAAAAATTTTATATGTATGTTTTAAATAACATTTAATCACTTAGTTTTGAAAAAAAAAAAAAAAAAATCATGAAAACAGATACTAATAATAATTTTATAAAAATACATAAACATATAGTAATAATAATAACCTTTATTTATAACTAAACATAATTACATGTATAAAGTTTAATTCATGTGTTATTACATATTTAACTTATAAAATAAATTGAAATAAAACTTAGATATAAAATGACTAGATAAATTGAACTTTTCGTACTTTCAGTTCTGAATTATTTTTTCACGCCGTGCATATCTAAACTTTCAGTAAGTTGTGTTCTATCGAGACTAGTGCTAAATTATTCAATCTGTCTTGGGGCATTGTACTACGAAGATCATTTTTAGTTATTTTTAATTTGGAAAATGATCTTTTCCCAGTAGCTACACTCACTGGCAATGTAAGAAGTATTCTTAGTGCAACCACTACATTTGGAAAAGTGGTGCATAAATTATTTTCAAAAATATACTCTAATACTTCTGTTACTCTCAAATCTGGTTTTAAAATATTTTTAAGTACTTTTAATTCGTCAGCCATGTCAATGGCATAGATAACTTTTTTGTTCTTGATATCGTCTGTTAATTTATTTTGCAAATCTTTACAACGTTTTACAATTTCTTGATTGGTTACATGCGTTAAATTATGTATGTCATATAAAAAATTGAAATCACTATGTTCTTAATAAATCAAAACTGTCTTTAAGAGAATTTATTGTTGTCAATTTTTAAAAATAAAAATTAATTTTAAAATTTAACTGTGCATCGTTGATGCCTTCATCTGGATTTTTATAATCAAATGACTCAAATTGAATTTTCTTTTTACATCAAAGTAAAAGAGAGACATCAGGAAATTTAGTTTTGGTTTCCAATAATTCAG